>NC_056746.1:1262571622-1262779122 GCF_019279795.1 Protopterus annectens
CAGGGAAGCCTCTGCAAAACATCTTCCACCACATTCAACACAGGAGGAATAGCTAAGGGCCTATGCTGGGGTAAAACAAGAATTCCCTAAGCCTTTTCCTGAATCAGAGTAATCCTGGCCTTCCCATTTAAAGTGCTCCCTCATGGAATGCAGAGTCTCTGAAAATGAGAAATCCTCAGGAGGAGAAGCTGTAGGAGTGGAATCATCCACATCAGAATCAGAATAAGTAGGATACTCCTGCAAGTCTTCCGCAGAAGACTCTGAAGCCTCTGAACACTGTTCAAAACTATCAAACTCCGGTTCCACCCTAGGCCTCTTATCAGGCGGGCGCATAGAACCTCTAATCATAGTAATCAAATCTTCTGCCATTTTAAGCATATGTTTCTTAGATACAGAACCCGAAATGCTAGGAGAAGCCCCCACTGAAGCTGAACTAGGCCTACCTCTCAAAGAAGTTTTGGCAACAGAAGGAGAGGCTCTAACTACCTTGGGAAGAGAGGGAAGAACAGTTACCTGAGAAGCCCCCTCAGCCTGGCCTACCTCCTGAGAAGGCACATCCTGTAACAGTAAAGTTTCTGCCTGAGACTCCATGGAAACTCCTGGCAAAACCTCTGGCTCCACTGAGCCTTCTAAAGAACCGACGTCCGGGACTGCCGGTTCATCAACCCTAGGCTTCACTGTTTTGTCCTTGCGCTTCTTGACGAAGCGGGCGCCGGAGCATCCGACGGCATTTTATAATTGCAACGCTTCCCAAACACTAACCTGGCACAGTCTAACCTCCTCTTAATAGTGCGTTTGTTAAACCTAGCACAAGAGCGGCAACCAACAACGTCGTGCTCAGGCCCTAAACAAGGTATACACAAGGTATGGTAATCCCTATGAGGTATCTGTTTCCCACAAGAAATACAGTTATTCACTTTTTCTGACATCCGGTAAAATACTGAGGCAAGAAAAAAACAAAATGTTCCCCAACGGGGTACTTAGCCAACTCTGTTTCGGTCTGAAACTCCGGTTTCGGAAATATTTCAGAACGCCAACCTGCACTCGCAAAACTGCTTCTGCATCGGACCATGCGGCAAAAAAGACTGAGGATATGGCGTCGGTCATGCGCATTAGTACCTTGACGTACTGACGTCAGTCTTATGCACCCTGACCGACGTCAGCCTTATACTCTGGTATTCGGGCCGACTGGACGCGGACTATACCCCAATAGTAAGGACTGCAGCAATGGAAAACGAAGAACATCCCAAGAATCTGAGGTGATGAGCTGCCAGTTTGGAAGACAGAGGGACAGCCAAAGGGATAAAGGAACCTAGCAGAGGGTTAAGTGAGGTAAAATGTCAAAATAAAAAAGCCAGCTTGTGAAAAAAAGGAGGCTTCTGAATTACAACAGCCTGAGAAGACTTAATAGGAGCAGCTCGTCTACCACGTCTTCCCCCATAGTGCCTTTTGTAGGCAATGCCAAACTGAAAGCATTTCCAACACAGCAAATCAAAACCAAGAAAATCTAAAGGTACTACTGCTCAATGGAAGGAGTCTAAACAAAACCTCCACCCACTAGAAGCTCTCTTTACCCTAGAGAATGGGTGCGTCTGTGCGGTCGCTGAGACATGGTTTAAAGCCATGGAGAGCGCATCAACAGTGCTAGGTTATAATGCCTTCCCCACATTTAGGCCACCTACTTCACAGGCAGGGACTAAAGGTGGAGGTGTCTCTATTTACATCAAAGATAAATATATCAAGGCTAGTCAAACAGGACAATGCACTTGAGCTGCTCCATGTTCAAATCACCATAGGCAAAATCCAATATCACTTCCTTGCAAGCTACAAGTCCCCCTATATGACCCAGGAAACCCATACCATGTATTTAAACTTAGTAGAAACACTAACCATCCAACCCAATATCATATTCATGGGTGACTTTAATTACTTCACTATTAACTGGGAATCCTATACGACACCAAACGTACATGTACAGAGATTACTGGATTTTGTAAACACAAACTCCCTGGACAAAATAGTCAATACACCAACCAGGGGTACAACCATACTGGATCTGGTCCTCACTAACACGGGAGAGTGATGCACACCCCCTACTGTAATGCCTTCCATGCTAAGGTCAGACCACAAAACAGTCTCCTCTGAAGTAAAAATAAAACCCGGACGCTCAACTAAACCTGGAATATTCAGGAGCTATTCTAAGGCTAACCCCTCCTGCTTCTAAGTGAGAACCTGGCAAAATTTCAAGCCCCCATAAACCCCAAGAACACTGCTGTCTATGCAGAACTGTTAACAGAAACCCTGTACAAACATGTTAATAGCTGCATAGAGGCAGCTGTACCCACCATGAAGTAGTACAGAACTAACTCAAAAAAACAAGCCACCCTGGTGGAATCACAAAAATAAATAGGCTGTATAACAGGAGGAAGAAAATCACAACAAAAATTAGGAGGTGCAGCACCCAGCAGGATAAAAGCATACTCAAACTAAACGAACTCAGAGGACAAATAAAGTCTTCCAAAGCCATATCTGAGGTACGTTTGGCCTACCACGCCAAGGACAACCACAAAGTATTCTTTAGCTATGTCCGCAACCTCAAAGGCAGTACACAACTTTGTGCAGAGCTCATTATAAATGGAGCCACCTACACTGAGCCAGAAGACATAGTAAACCTCCTCGCTAAGTTCAGCTCCATCTTTACCCCGCTCCCGTCAACCTTCCCGCAGGAAATATAATCAAATATAACTCCCCCTACTATCAGGTCCTTAATGCTCTAAGACCAAGTACAATGCAGCAATGGGTCCAGGCAATATCCCACGATGCTTTATAAATAGCATGAAACATGACCTACAAGGGCCTCTGGAATTACTATAAGTGTAGCCTCCAAACAGGTTTCGTGCTGCATGAATGGAAAGGCAACAGTCATCCTCTGCACAAAGGTGGGCCATCTACAGTCCCTGGAAACTAGACACTCACAAGTCTCACTAGTCTTATATGTAAAGCCATGGAAAGAAGTATCATGGAACTGATAAACAGAGACATAGTAAACCTCCAGACACTGGACCCAACCGAGTTTGATTTCATCAAGGGCACATCATGCCTAGTCAATTGGTGGACTTCTTTGAGAAGGTCACCAAAGCAATGGATGAGGGAAAAATTGTTCACATTGTCTACCTTGACCTGGCCAAGGAATTTAACACAATACCCCACTCGAGCATTGTTGACAAACTCAAGAGGTAAAGTACAAACCAGTATGTCACCTGGTGGATACCAAACTGGCTCATAGACAGGACCCAGGAAGTTAGAATTGTGGAGTCCATCTCTACGAACAGGCCAGTCACAAGTGGAGCCCCTCAGGGATCAGTCCTTGGACCTCTCCTTTTTGGCATTTACTTCTCAGAAGTCAAGGCCAATGTCAGTGGCTGACTAAATTTGCAGATGATTGCAAATTAGCAGCTGTTACAGAATCTTACACTGACGCAAATATTCTCCAGGAGTAGCTGACACAAGACAAACAACTGGTTTCGGAACCATGGACTAAAACTAAATGCCAAGAAATGCATAAATAGTATCCTTTGGGAAGTCATCCATCCCTGGTAACTATCATACTGACAACACACTCCTTAGAGGTGACCCAGTAGTTAGGGACTTAGGGACACAGTAATCTAGCCTTTAACCACCATGTGTCTACAGTGGTGAAGAAATCATTTTATATTGCACAACATACAAACAAAGGTATGGCATCCAAGTCCAAAGAAGTCATTGTTCCTCTGTATTCGGCATTCATCAGATCACTGAGTACAATGTCCCCTTTGGTATGTACCCAACTAAGCATATCCAACAATTGGAATGTCCACAGAGGTTCCTCACTAAAAGAATACGGTGCTTAAGTAAAATATCCTATGCAGACCGCCTCAAGGCCCTATCCCTGTATTCCGTCTCCTACAGGCTTTTGAGGGGAGATCTATGCCTGGCATACAGGGCAATGTCAGACCCCATTCTGATGGACCCCCCTGCATATCCACAAAACACAGTACCAAAATTGCCCATTCTAAAGACTTAAACCTTGCCTGTGACATAAACAGGTCCTGCTGGAGAGATAGATATGTATCCCAGAGACTACCACATCTGTAGATTAGGCTCCCCTTCCATATGAAGCAGAGTGCCTCCTAAACCCAATTCAAGTGCAACTTGGACAACTGGATGGTAAACCGGAAATTCATCTCTGGTTTGGCACCTATGTCTCTAATGGACACAGGTAACTTGTAAATGGTTCATCTCCCATACCCCTGCTTATACTTACCAAGGGTATCAAAACTTGTCAGAGATTCGGGATGCATGGCTAAGCTTAAAAAGGCCCTTGTAGTTGTTAGCCAAGTAAACACCTATGAACCCTTCCTGTCTTTAGTGGCTTGACAAGGGTACCAGTTCCTCTGTAACTTAGGGATAAGGGACACAAAAATATATTTAAGGTCCTAAAAAGCTTTACCTTTTTCTTGAAGAGACAAACATAGCAGAGCACTCCCAAAGAGATTTTTGTGTCCTCAGGCAATGACTGCAAGCAAAGCCAAGAGTAATGCCTCATGACAAAACCAAATTCAGCAGCTATGGAAGAGGCATCAGCAGCATCATAGCTACATTTGATAGAGTGGGGAGCTATCTGAGATTTAGAACCCAACACAGAGTAGAAGACTGCTTCAAAATCAGGGAGGTCAGAAATAACCTGACAAGCCTGGGCAATCAAGGCCAGAGCATATCCAATCATGTGGGGTCTGGTAACTGATGGTACTAAAGGCCAAGGTGGAAGCAGTATAGACCTTCTTTCCAATTCTACCATCCTTATCCAAAGGCAGAAGCTGGGTAGAGGGCAAAAGCATAGAAGGCTTGTCAAAGGACCCTGACCCCACAGCAGAATCAGCAGAACATCACTTAGTAAGGAATTGGCAATCTTCAGGAGCCTTACAGAATCCGGTTTCTTTAAAGCAGGGGATTGAGAATCAGGAGTCTTAGAAGCAGCTATAAAGGTGTCTAACAAAGCAGCCAACACAGGAGGTTCTGTAGACTGTTTAGATATGTCCGCCTGAAGCAGCTCATACCTCTTCTGGATATCAGACACCTAAGAAGAATACCACAAATTATTCCATCATTATGGCTACTGTGCCTCCAAAAGACAACTCCTCAAAAGGAGACTCAAAACTAATGGACTCCTCCTCATCAGAGCCATAAGCCAAAGGAGAAGGCAACTGGTAAGAGTAAGACAGAGACTCTTTATCAGCCTCTGAAGCCTCACCTATGGAATCAGGTTCTCTAGACCTTTTGTCAGCCCTGACCAGTACTCAGCAGGTACTCACCCAGAGGACATGAGTGATCACTTACTCACCTATGTTATCAAATTCAAGAAAATCACCCCCCTTCTTACAACCATAAAAAAAATCAGGAATAATAATAAATTCAACGCCTCCATTTTTCAAACTGAACTTAAAGCCCACAACTGGACAATACTCAAGTCTCTTCCTCTTGAAGAGGCAGTTATCTACTTCAACACCACCTTCCTCAAGATTCTAGATTCCCATGCTCCAATACGGTCCATTAGAACTAAAACCAAAACCGCACCATGGCTCTCTAAGGAAACAAAATCCAAAATCCTATCTAGAAACAAGATGGGTCACATGGCACTCTAAAGACCCACACTCCCACCAAACCTTCCGCAACTTAGAAATGAAACTAAAAGAATGATCTTAAATGATAAAAAACTTCTTCTTCCACCTCCAACACAAACACCTTAATAATCCACAAAAATTCTGGGCAGGCTTAAACAAGCTCCTGCACCCAGGCCAGGCAACCACCCCCACTCCAACAACTTGCAAACAACAGTGCCCTGTAAACATTGCTAACACATTCAATAGTTTCTTCACAGAAACTATACAATCCCTGGCCACACAATTCAAACAACCAGCCCACTCCACTACCCATGCCAGCAGAATACTACAACTACATCAGATCATCTGTTTACCTTCAATCCAGTACCCATATCCTTTATAACATCTCTTCTTAAAAAACTAAAACCCACTAAGCTAGCAGCTGACCTTCTCCCAGCTGAGTTTCTGCAAAAAGCAGCTGAGGCCATTTCCTATCCCGTCTCCATAATCATAAACCGTACCTTGTCAGAAGCCTTCATCCCCTCCATATGGAAAATGTCCCACATTATTCCTCTCCATAAAGGTGGTAGCTCACTAGAGCTAACCAACTACAGACCTATAGCTATACTCTCACCCCTGGCCAAAATTATGGAAAAGTGTGTCCACAAACAACTGATGGAACACCTCATCAAAAATAAAATTCTAGCTAACTCCCAACATGGCTTCAGGCCAAATCACAGTACCACATCAGCACTACTATCCTTTTCTAATACCATCAATAACTTCAGAAACAATAATAAACTATCATCTGCTCTTTTCTTAGACCTCTCCAAGGCCTTTGATATGGTGAACCACATTCAACTCCTCCATACATTAAAAAAACTATCACTCAGCAATTCCACGCTGAAATGGTTCCAATCCTACCTGTCCAATAGGCAACAGGCTGTTCTATGGCAGGACAAATTATCTACATGCCTACCTGTTACACTTGGAGTTCCCCAAGGATCTATTCTTGGCCCTCTTCTCTTCACCATCTTTGTTAATGACCTGCCCACAATCACCCCCCATGCCACATGCATTCAATATGCAGATGATTAGACTATCATCAGCACTGCCTCCAACCTGGCAGACCTCACTGCTTCAACCCAAGATACCTTCAACGTAATAGAAAAATGGTTCTCAAGTCGACAACTAGTTCTCAACCCCAACAAAACAAAACTACTTACTTTCTCACCCACTAACAAGACTCTTCCCCCCACCTTCTCTATTACATCCTTCAATGGAATCACTATATCACCAGAAGCTCACACAAAGCTATTGGGTGTTACCATTGATAACTCCCTTAAATTTGACACCCATTTCAATCTTACCATCAAAACCGTCAATAAAAAGCTTGGCTCTCTATAAAGTAAAACACTTTCTCACTCCTCACGCTAAAATTACAATTGCCAGCACACACCTACTATCAACTCTTTTCTATGCCTCCCCCCTCTTTACAAACCTAAACAAGAACCCTTAACAAACTTGCTTCTTGTTACAATCACATAGCTAGATTTGCCACAAATTCCACCTTTAGAACGCACCACTGCACTAACTTGAAGCAACTAGGGTGGTTAGAGTTTTCCAGCCAACTCCATTTCAACCAACTCAAAACGGCTCACCAGATACTGTATCACCCAGAGAAAACACCAGCTCTGAAAAACATCATTCACCCCTATATTAACCTGCAATCTTTACGCTCCTCCAATAAGATCTTAGCTCAAACTACCAAAGCCAATAATTCTGCTGGGGATTCTCTATTCTCAAACTTTGTAGGTAAAATGTGGAACTCCCTACCGACCATGCTCACCTCAGAACCCTCACTCCTACAATTCAAAAAAAAGCTTAAACCCCATCTCAATACTCTCTGGCAATGTCCCTGTTCCAAACCTGATTAACCACGATCATTTACCCTTCTCTTACCTCACTATCCTTAACCCTTTTTAACAAGGCGCCTCGCCTTTGTAACTGACCTATGTTTTTTTTTTATATGCTGCTGTTTTTTTTTCCCAAGATGTGATGTATCTTTATATTGTATTTAGAACTCAACTATCTTCCTTTTTTTGCATTAACAATGTTCATATGTCTGTTATGTACTTGGAGCTTTTCTCCCCGGGCCTCCGCTGAAAATGGACATGTATCCAGTCGGACTCTCCCGGTTAACAAATGTAAAATAAATAAAAATAAATAAATTTTGTAAAGAGTGGCAAGTCCAAGGGAAGTAGGCATAGAAACACCTTGGAAAGGCTTCAGGGTCAATAAGCCATTAAAGAGGCCCTGAGTAAACTCTTGCCACTCCCTTTGAGAGTCCTTGGGATGGAGAGAAGAATGTTTAGTCTTCTGTATTTTCTTGGCAGGGATGTCAGCCCTAACAAAACACTAGAGATTCTGATCCCAGACAGGTTTCAATAAGAGTAACTGGAACCTCTTCCCTGACCAGAATCTGCAAAATCCCTCTAAAGCCCTCTGAGATAATCAACCATTCCGGCTTAATGTCCGGAGCAGGTGCCTGCAAAGCCTTACAAGACTTGTGAAAAGAAGCATCCATGCAGTGGATCCTGAAGTTGACACAGGATGACCTACAAAATTATCACCCCCTTCTAGACAAACATACGGTGAAGGCTGGACAGCTAAGAATCTGACAAAGAATGCTTGACCGCCTTCTTGCTTAACAGAAGTACGTCAGGTTTAATCAACTCCATCATGCTACCCTAGGCTAACTGTTTAAACCTCTGGTTCTCAAGATAGATGGCCAGGGGCAACTGGCTTCTAACAGTCTTAGGCGAAAATACCTTACAAATACTACAGGAGTTATGGTTGTGGGAAGTACCCTAACAAAAGAGGCACTGTTTGTGATGATACTTATGGGGAATCTGCCTCCCACACTGACATTTGGACGGAGCAGTGGTTTGAGCTGTCACCTCACAGCAAGAGGTTCTCCGGTTCGATTCTCGGCAGAGGTGTCTTCTGTGCAGAGTCTGCATGTCCTCCTTGTGTTCATGTGGGTTTTCCCCGGGTGCTCTGATTTCCTTCCACATTACAAAGACATGCGTCTGCAGCATTTCTCCCCAGGCCTCCACTGAAAATTGGCTCGTTCCAAGTCGGACTTTCCAGGTAAACAAATGTAAAATAAAATAGATAGATAAATGTTCTCTTCTTGGATGACATGATCTCCGGCTAATCAAACGAAAATAAGACCAATGGTAAAAGGAGAAAAGACCCCAAAAGGGCACTTATCTGACGGCTAGGTATTCAGCACAGTAAAAGGAGATCAGAACAATGAGCAATGATGGCGTTCAGAATGGAAGCAAAGAAGTTCTGGTTAACTGCATCCATACATCACCATTATGCCCTACTGCCTGTGTGGGTGCATATGTTTGATGTACATGCACATACAATATCTAAAGGCTTAAGGCTCTGGTACACCAGAAGGATGTTGGGCTACCCCTGGCAGGAGATCCCCAAAGGTTAAGAACACTGCAACAGGGAAACAGAAAGACATATTACCATAACAGTAGATGACCTACTGATCACTGTTGCAGTATTCCAAACAGTTAGGTTATCTTGCCAAATAACCATGATGTCAGGCTGGGGTACCACAGCCAAAATCTTCCACAGAGCCATAAGTCTGACAAAGTACATAAGTGGACATATGAGCATAAATCCTCAGACTGCCTCCAAGCCAGAAGAGGCCTGAGAGGCAAATTAAATTGGTCAGCTAAGAGGGGTGAGGCAGAAAAATAGTGATGTCCCTCAGTCCAGGAGAAAAAAGGGGATAAGAATCAGAAAAAGGAAGAAGCTAGCTGTTGCAGCATTCCAAAGCGTTGGGTGCTTCCCAGAACTTAAGATGAAAGAAGGGTGGTAGAATGCTGTAGAGAACTGTTCAGCAGACTTGAAAGTAATGACCTAGCAAAGGCAGCCCTGGATCTTGAATAAGCATCAGCTCTGTTGTCAACGGTAAGTAGAGATGACCAAGTTGCTGCTTCAAGAATGGTCAAAGAATTAATCCACTTGTAAAAAGCTCCAGAAGAGGCTACTGCTCTGGTAGAATGTGCTTTTGCTGGAAAGGTAAGGTGTTTGCTGTGCTGAGCACAGCAAAAGGCAATAGATTTTGAGATCAAAGTACCAGCAGATTATGTAGAAACCGGGTTCCCTAATTTTGAATTCTGGAATTAAACAAATAGGTGGTCTGATTGCAGATATCTTATTTATTTACATTTCTTACCGGGTAAATGTCCGAATGGGCTGAAACCCCACTTTCAGCAGAGACCCAGGGAGAAAAGCTCCATAAGTGAAAACAAAGTATTATAGTGTTTTAAAACTTATAAACACACAAAAAAGTTACACAAAGTAAATAAGAAGCAGGAAGTTTTACAAGGTAAATACAACAAGAAAAAATACAAGGTTACTAAAAACTAATTGAAAAAGAAACTAATATATAACTGTGCACTGAAATACATAAGTATGGCAGAAGGAATATAGCAAGTGTAATAGTAGCCGGAGCAAATGCTAGGGACAGAAACCCTGCACCTGGAGTAAATTAGACAGATTGGTAGTGAGAGACAATTAATAGCAATAAAATACAGTTAAAGAGTCTGAAACAGTCAAGTAAGGATCCTAGTCAGGATTAGAGCAAGGACAGAACCAATGATTGGTGAGGTATTGTCCGAGGCTTTGCTTGAATATGGCATTGTTATTAAGTTTGAGCAAATGCTGTGGCAATTGGTTCCAAAACCTGGAAATTTTGTTAGAATAGAACGAGTCACCAAAAAGTGTTTGTAGATTTGGTTACTATTAACAGAAGTTTATCTGAGTATCAAAGGTTAGTATTAGATTGAATTAAGTCTTTTAGAGCTAGACAGGAATCAGGTTTACAAAAAAATGTAATGGGCAAAGGTGAGCTGGTTTAATTGTAGCAAATTGGGTAGTTCAATCCAGTTGAGCTTTTTTAGGGCTAAGCAATGGTGCTCCCTATGGGGTAAGTTAGCTGCAAATTTGGCAATTTTATTATAGCATGACTCTAGCTGAGTGAGTTTGGCCTTTTGCAACTTAGTAAAGATTTGTGATGAGTACAGGAGAGTGGAGAGAAGAAATGATCTGGCTGAAGCTAGTCTAGAGGAACCTGTGAGATAGGATTTGGCTCTACAGAGTTGACCTAATTTTATATGAACTTTTTTTATAGTTATTGCTATGTGTTTGTCAGACTTCAGTTGACTGTCTAGTGTGACACCAAGAAGTTTGGTGTTATCGACTGATTCAATAGGAGTTTGGTTTGAGGATAGATGGTAAATGAAGGGTATTCGGATGCTGACCTATTTTTGGAGAATACCATGAGTTTAGTTTTTTTTTTTTTTGTTTTTTTTTTTTTTAGAATTGAGAATAAGCTCATTATCTGGCAAGTAGGTTTCCATGTCATGCAGTGCTTCTTGTGTTTTTTTTTTCTTGGAGTTCAAGGGAGGTAAGAGCTGAGCAGATAAGGGAGGTGTCACCTGCATATTGGATAATGGTAGTAGAATTAGTAGAGCTGTGCAGGGTATTAGTAAATATGGAAAAAAGAAGGCAAGTAAAACCTAAACAAAATCTGAGTGGTTCGTGGACATCAAGGGAATGAAGGATTCTTTCCCTTTGTTTTGTGGGTTAGGGAAAAAGGTGGGCAGGTTAATGGTCAGATTAAGTGACAGTTAGTTCACCATGTTGAGCATGGATGAGGGACTGGCCCTTAATGTCACCCTATCCTTCTGAAAAAATCAAGAGGAGTGAGATGAATAGCCATAAGGGCCTACAACTATGAGATTCTTCTGGCAGAGATGAAGGCTACCAGAACTGTTTTCAAAGTACAAAATTTGAGAGAAGCAGAAGCTGCCAGTTTCAAAGGAAGGTAAGACTAAATTCTTTCAGCAAAACGTTGGATCCCAAGCAATGTGGGCAGTTTTTCTATTGAGATTTTAGTTGCAGTACACATTTCAGGAAAGTACAGTTTTGTACCTACCATAAATGTAGATGTTCGAGTGCTAATACAGCTGAAGTCATAACAGATGGGTTCTCCTGCCGTCAGGCGGGTCCCTCGGTCGGCCAAATTCCAAAGTCTAGGTCCGGCGTCGGTTGTCGTCGCTTCTTCCCTGACGTCAGTGCGCCAGGGGTATAAAAGAACCAGCCAACGCCATTTTCTTCAGTTTTTCTTGCCCCAGATGTCAGGTGCCCCCAGAAGGAAGGCAATACATAAATTTGTGTAATAAAGCAATGCAATATAATCAAAATACAGTAGTTGCAAGCAAATGCACAATAAAAGAATACCCCAATCAGGTTGTATGAGGAGGTGTTAGCCAATAGGCCTGTCCCAAGAGGGGAATGAGGGAGGGAAACCTGGACTGCAGCTGTATTAGCACTCGAACATCTACATTTATGGTAGGTACAAAACTGTACTATGTTCATCGTGCATACAGCTGCAGTCATAACAGATGGGTAGAATCCCAAAGCTAAGAAAGGGGTGGTAGGCACTAGGTGGAACTAGGAGGAGCCAGAATGCCCTGCAAGACTGCAGTGGCAAAGCCTGCTCTAGTTTTGGAGTATAATGGTAGGTGGTAGTACTTGGAGAAGGTATGCACAGAACTCCAAGTGGCTGCTTCCAAAATATCTTTGGTAGGAACTCCTCTGAGGAAAGCTGCAGAGGTAGCTGTGGCCCTTGTGGAGTGAGATCTGATGCCTGCAGGTACAGTTTTACCATGAAAAGAGTAACAAAAGCGTATGCAGTGGGCTATCCATTTTGAGATTGTCTGTTTGGAAACTGGCTTCCCTTGAGCTCCTATAGCATAGGACACAAAGAGCTGTTATGATTTTCTGAAAGACTTTGTTCTGTCCAAATAATAACGCAGCTGTCTGTGGAAGTCCAAGGAATGTAGTAGTCTCTCCCCTTTGTTTTGAGGATTAGGGTAAAAGGTAGGTAAGTGTATAGCCTGATTCAAAGCTACCCTGGATACCACCTTTGGCATAAAGGACGGGTTGGTTTGTAAGGAAACTCTGTCCTGATGGAAGATGATAAAAGGCTGCACAGCCATGAGGGCTTGTAGTTCCGATACCCTACGAGCTGAGGTGATAGCCAGAAGGAAAGCTGTTTTCCAGGACAAATATTGCAAATCTGTTGAGGCAGCTGGCTCAAAAGGAGGCAAGGTCAGCTTTTCTAGAATGAAATTGAGATCCCAAGCAGGTATTGGTTGTTTCCTTGGGGGTTTTATATTCTTTGCCCCTCTGTGGAACTGTCTTAAGAGGGGGTGAGAGAATAAAGGTGGATCAGTGTTGTATTCTGCAGAAATGGCTGAGGCATGGATTTTGATGGAGGAGAATGAAAGTGCACTGCTTAGCAGCTCAGCTAGATACTGTAATATTTGAGGTAAATTCAGCTTTCCAGGATTCTGGCCCTTTTTCTCATTCCAGGCACAAAACTGTTTCCATTTTGCGGAGTAAGCTTTTCTAGTAGACGGCCCTCTGGCCTCCAAAATGACATCCTGCACCTCCTTGGAAAGTAGGGTCTGTTGTGATGTTAAGGAATCTTCCATGCGGCCAGATTGAGTGTTTTCAGCTGACTGTGAAGAGTTTTGAAGCTGTGCTGAGTCAGAAGAAGAGGCATTAGAGGTAGGGTCCATGGAGGTGAATGCGTCAGGCTCCTCAGGAGTGGGTACCAGTGCTGTCTTGGCCAGTCTGGAGCAATGAGAATCATCTTCGGTCTGTCTGCTCTGGTTTTTAATAGAACTTTGGGCAGCAGAGGAAGAGGTGGAAAGGCATAAACTGTCATTGTTGTCCAACTGAAAGAGAGAACGTCCACTCTCCAGGCCTGTGGATGGAAAGTCCTTGAGCAGAATTTTGTCAATTGGTGATTTTTGTGGGAGGCAAAGAGATCTATGTCTGGCCTTCCCCATGCTTGAATTATCTCTGTAAAAACTTGAGGATGCAACTTCCATTCGTGTGGATCTGTCATATTTCTGCTTAGGTTGTCTGCCAGCGTGTTTTCCTTGCCTGGCAAGTACTGTGCTTGAAGTTCGATTTGTAATTCCAGGGCCATGTTCCAAAGTGACATGGCCAGCCTGCATAGGGGGTATGAATGGGTTCCTCCCTGTTTGTTTATGTACCACATTACTGTGGTGTTGTCTGTCCTTATCAATAGTTGACCTGGATGCAGAAGGACTTTGAAAGCTATAATAGCATTTATTACTGCTAGCATTTCCTTTTGATTGAAGTGAAGGTGCTTTTCTTTTTGGGACCATTTGCCCTGAATGCACCAATCTGTCATGTGCGCCCCCCAGGCGTAGTCCGAGGCGTCTGTTGTGATGACTTGATTTGCTTGAGGCTTGCAGAATGGGAGACCTGTGTTTGTTTGGCATGCTTGAGCCCACCACAGAAATTCCTTTTGAAGACATGGAATTAGTGGTATTATTGTTTCCAAACTGTGGCTGTGTTGAGACCATAGGTTTTTCAGGTACCATTGAAGTTTCCTCATATGCAGCTTTGCACATGGGATTAGTAGGATGCAAGATGCCATGAATCCCAGAGCCTGCAGGATTTTCCTTGCAGTCAGCCTGGTGAAATTTGCTAGTTTTCTGAAGTATTGAGTTAGTTGCCCCTGCTTCTCTGGCGTGAGGTAGGCCATCTGGGTGTTTGTGTCCAAGTTGGCACCCAGGAAAATTATTTTCTGAGAGGGTATTAGCCTTGATTTCTTTTTGTTGACTGTGTATCCCAGAGAATTCAACAACATTATTACAAAAGCCAGATGTTTCAGAAGTATGTGCTTGCTGTCCGCTTGGATCAGGCAGTCGTCCAAATATGGGTATATTTGTATCCCTTGAAGTCCGCAGTAGGCAATTACTGATGCCAGGCATTTCGTGAATACTCTGGGCGCAGTAGATAAGCCAAAGGGCAACGCAGAGAATTGATAATGGGTTGAACCTGCAAGAAATCTGAGGTATCTTCTGCAATTTTGTCTGATTGGGACATGCAGGTATGCCACCTTGATGTCCAATGTTACCAGCCAAGACTCCTTGCCCAGCATGGGAAGAAGCTGCTGTAATGTGAGCATCTTGAATTTTGGTACGAGTAGAAATGTGTTTAGGATGGATAGGTCCAAAATAGGCCTCCAATCTTTTCCCTTCCTTGGTACCAGGAATAGTGTGGAATAAAAACCTTGACCTTGTTTGTGAGTAGGTACCTCTTGAATAGCTTTCATGTCCATGAGATCTGAAATTTGTCTTTGTGCCTCTGCCCTTTGATTGTGTGGCAGGTTTGGCATGCCTCTCATTTTTGGAAGGGTGTGGAAATGGAATCTATAGCCTCTGTTTATAATGTCCAGGATCCATTTGTCTTTTGTGACAATATGCCAATTTTTTGAAAATAATGCCAATTTTCCGCCTAAGGGTGCTGCCATTTGAGTCTTGCTTGGCATCCAAGGGGAAAGTCATTGGGCTTGCTTTCTGAATGGCTGCTAACTATCCTCACCACCTCTTTGTGTAGGAGCTTGCCATTGTATGCCCCTAAACGATCCTTGAGATTGCCCTCTGCCCCTCGGGCGCCTGTATCTACCTCTTTGGGGTCTGTCCGTGGCAGGAAAGGACCAATTTTTGGAAGGCCAATTTCTACTGAAACATGGAGGTTGTTCCTGTAGAAAATCTTTCACTGTTTGCATTGATTTAGCCTTTTCCTCCATTGTCTTTAATACCGCCTCAGCTTTAAAACCAAATAATATATCCTTTTGAAGAGGGGCATCTAGTAATTTAGCTTTGACATGATCTGGTAAGGTTTGCTCCTTGAGCCAGGCATATCTACGTATGACTGATCCTGTAACAGCAGCTCTACATGAGGCCTCTAGAGCATCAAAACCACACTGCAAGGTATGTTTACCCACTTGTTCTGCACTATGCATCAAATCCTGCAACTCCTTCAAGTCTGGTTGTTCAGGTTTTGACATTTTGCTTCTCAACTGTGATAACAGAAACTGTTGGTAATTTAGCATATGGAACTGGCAGTTTTAATGCCCTCATGGTTAAGGTGGCCGAGGTGTATACCTTTTTACCCCACCTTTCTAAGGATCTGGAATCTCTCTCGGAAGGTAATGGGTTTTTAGCAGTGGAGGCCTTAATTCCCTTGGGGCCCTGTGAGATAGTTTCTGGGTCAGCCGCATGGCTTTTGTATAAAAATTGGTGAGAGTCAGGAACCCGGTAGTACCTGTCAGGCTTGACTGGGGCTGGAGGTAAAGAATCCAGGTTAAGGCAGGCCTCCGAGTACACATCATCTAGTATGTCTAAGACAGGAGGTATAGCTAGAGGCCTGTGCTGAGGTAGCAAGAGAAAATCCCCAAGCCTTTTCTTGGAATCCGAGTACTCTTGGCCTTCCCAGTGGAAGTGTTCCCTTAAGGTATGCAAGGTTTCCCCAAATGAGTAATCCTCTGGGGAGGGAGACAGAGGGGATGGACTCCTCAGCATCAGAATCTTCAAAAGGGGAGTAAGAATGTTCCTGTTCATCAGAGTGCTCTGAAATAATGGAGGCCTGGTCAGAGGAGGGGGATTCTTCCTCCACTCTGGGCCTTTTGTCCGGGGGGGTTGAGAACCCCTGATAAGAGTAATCAAATCCTCAGCCATTTTAAGCATCTGTTTTTTAGGCATGGGGCCTGGAGAAGGGCCCTGTGGAGCTTGTCTCTTAGAATGCATGGCTGCTTTAGACTTAGTGAAAGCCTTGATAGAAAAAGAAGAGGAAGGTCTGAAGACACCTTGAGAGGAGGCAGATCTGTCTACATTTTGAGATTCACCACCAAGAGTGGCTTCGGTATCTGTAGTCGGAGTGTGGGCCGAGGAGCCTGCGACCTCGGGCACAGAAGACACCGCCAATGAAGTGTCGTCGGTAGGCAGGGGCTGCGTAGGTGCCTCGCTGAGAACCGGACCACCTGTAGTCGGCTTTGGCGTGGTGTCGGTAGAGGCCGTGGACTTCGTGTGTCGGTCCTTATCTTTGCGTTTTTTAGACAAAACTGGAGTCGGAGTATCCGACGACATAATATAGTTACATTTTTTGCCAAAATAGTGCTGGGCGAACTCCGCCCGACACTTAATGGTGCGTTTGTTGAATGTAGCACAAAAACGACAGACCGAGACGTCGTGGTCTGGGCCTAAGCAAGGAATGCAGAGGGAATGAAAATCCTTATGCGGTATTTGCTTCCCACAAGAAATACAATTATTAACTTTGTCTGACATCGGTCTGAGGCAAGAAAAGTTTCCCCAACAGGGTACTTAGCTTTAAAGAAGACTTCAGTTGCAAAATTTTCGTAATTTCAGGAGCTGGCCGACCGGCACTTGCTAACTGCTTCTGCTTTGGGCACCGCGCGGCAAGAAAGACTGAAGAAAATGGCGTTGGCTGGTTCTTTTATACCCCTGGCGCACTGACGTCAGTGAAGAAGCGACGACAACCGACGCCAGACCTAGACTTTGGAATTCGGCCGACCGAGGACCCGCCTGACGGCAGGAGAACCCATCTGTTATGACTGCAGCTGTATGCACGATGAACATCATGATGTTATGCAAACATACATAAGTAGATAAATCAAAACAGTAGTTGCAAGCAAATACACCATAAAGGAATACCCCAAAGAGGTTGTATGTTAAAGGTGTTTGGCATAAGCCCTGTCCTAAGAGGGGATGGAGGGAGGGTAACCTGGACTGCAGCTGTATGCGCACTCGAACACCTACATTTATGGTAGGTACAAAACTGTACTATGTTCATCGTGCATACAGCTGCAGTCATCACACTTGGGTAGAATCCCAAAGCTAAGTAAGGGTGGCTGGTACTAAGCGGAATTAGGAGGGGCTAGAATGCCCTGCAGGACTGCTGTG
This sequence comes from Protopterus annectens, assembly GCF_019279795.1. Classification (NCBI taxonomy): domain Eukaryota; kingdom Metazoa; phylum Chordata; order Ceratodontiformes; family Protopteridae; genus Protopterus; species Protopterus annectens. The sequence continues at coordinate 1,262,589,165 of NC_056746.1, forward strand.
GCAAAGCCCGCTCTAGATTTTGAGTATAGTGGAAGGTGGTAGTGCTTGGAGAAAGTGTGCACTGAATTCCAAGTAGCTGCTTCCAAAATGTCCTTGGTAGGGACCCCCCTGAGGAAAGCTGCTGAGGTAGCTGTAGCCCCGGTGGAGTAGGATCTGATGTATACAGGCACTGATTTTCCATTAAATGAATAACAAAAGCATATGCAGTGAGCTATCCATTTTGAAATAATCTGTTTGGAAATAGCCTTTCCTTGAGCACCTGTAGCATAGGACACAAAGAGCTGCTCAGATTTTCTGAATGACTTTATTCTGTCCAAGTAATAATGAAGTTGCCTGTGAATGTCCAAGGAATGTAGTAGCCTCTCTCCTTTGTTCTGTGGATTTGGATAAAAGGTAGGTAAATGAATAGTCTGATTCAAAGCCACACTGGATACTACCTTTGGCATGAAGGTAGGGTTGGTTCGTAAGGAAACCCTGTCCTGATGGAAAATGATGAATGGTTGCACAGCCATGAGGGCCTGTAGCTCTGAAACCCTGCGTGCTGAGGTAATAGCCAGAAGGAAGGCTGTTTTCCATGACAAGTATTGTAGATCTGCTGTAGCAGCTGGCTCAAAAGGAGGCAGTGTCAGCTTCTCCAATACGAAGTTGAGGTCCCAAGCTGGAGCTGATGGTTTCCGTGGGGGTTGTATATTTTTTGCCCCTCTGAGGAGCTGCCTTAAAAGAGGATGTGAGAATAAAGGAGGATCCGTATTGTACTGTGCTGAAATGGCTGAAGCGTGGATCTTGATGGAAGAGAAGGAAAGGCCACTGTTTAACATCTCAGCTAGGTACTGTAAAATCTGAGGTATATTTATTACCCAAGGATTCTGACCCTTAGCTTGATTCCAGGAACAAAATCGTTTCCATTTGGCGGACTAAGTTTTTCTAGTAGAGGGTCTCCTGGCCTCCAAGATGACATCCTGTACCTCCTTGGAGAGGAGGGTCTGTTGGCAAATTAAGGTATTCTCCATGCAGCTAGATTTAGAGTTCTGAGCTGGCTGTGAAGGGTCTTGTAATTGTGCTGGGACAAAAGAAGAGGAACTTGAGGAAGGATCCATGGTGGTGAGTGTGACAGGCTCTTTAGGAGAGGATACCAGTGCTGTCGTGGCCAGTCTGGAGCAATGAGAATCATTTGTGGCCTCTCTGCTCCGGTTTTTAATAGGACTTTGGCCAGTAGAGGTAGAAGTGGGAAGGCATAGACTGTCAATGTTGTCCAATTGAAAGAGAGTGCGTCCACTTTCCAGGCCTGTGGATGATAGGTCCTTAAGCAGAATTTCTCCAACTGGTAATTTCTGTGGTAGCAAATAGATCTAGGTCTGGCTGTCCCCATGTCTGAGTTATCTTTGAGAAGACTTGAGGATGCAACTTCCATTCGTGTGGGTCTGTCATATTTCTGCTTAAGTTGTCTGCCAGTGTGTTTTCCTTCCCTGGCAGGAATTGTGCCTGTAGTTGAATTTGTAATTCCAGTGCTGTGTTCCACAGGGTCATGGCTTGCCTGCACAGGGGGTATGAATGCGTTCCCCCGGTTTGTTTATGCACCACATGACTGTGGTGTTGTCTGTCCTTATTAATAGCTGGCCTGGATGCAGTAGGTCTTTGAAGGTCATAAGAGCATTTTGCACGGCTAGCATCTCCTCCTTTTGGTTGATGTGTAGGTGCATCTCTTTTTGGGACCATTTTCCCTGAATGCACTGACCTGCCATGTGTGCTCCCCAGGCATAGTCTGAGGCATCTGTTGTGATGATTTGAGTTGCTTGTGGTAAGCAGAAAAGAAGACCCGTGTTTCTTTGGCATGCTTGAGCCCACCACAAAAATTCCTTTTGAAGGCATGGAATGAGTGGTATAACTGTTTCCAAGCTGTAGCTGTGTTGAGACCATAAGTTTTTTAGGTACCATTGTAGTTTTCTCATATGCAGCTTTGCAAATGGTATTAGTAGGATGCAAGATGCCATGAACCCCAGAGCCTGCAGGATTTTCCTTGCAGTTAGCCTGGTTAAAGTTGCCATTCTGTTGAAGTATTGAGACAGTAGCCCTTGTTTGTCTGGCGTGAGGTAGGCCATCTGGGTCGCTGTGTTTAAGCTGGCACCCAGGAAAATTATCTGTTGAGAAGGTATTAGTTTTGACTTCTTTTTGTTCACTGTGTACCCCATGCAGTTTAACAGTTTTATTACAAACGCCAGATGTTGCAATAGAATGTCCTTGCTGTCTGCTTAGATCAGGCAGTCGTCCAGAGATGGGTAGATTTGGATTCCTCGCTGTCTGCAGAAGGCAATTACTGATGCCAGGCATTTCGTAAACACTCTGGGCGCAGTAGATAAGGCAAAGGGCAATGCAGAGAATTGGTAATTGGTTGAACCTGCAAGAAATCTGAGGTATCTTCTGCAATCTTGTCTGATAGGGACATGCAGGTATGTGTCCTTGAGGTCCAACATTACCAGCCAAGACTCCTTGCCCAGCATGGGAAGAAGCTGCTGTAATGTGAGCATCTTGAATTTTGGTACCTCTAGATATGTGTTTAGAATAGATAGGTCTAAGATGGGTCTCCAATCTTTGTCCTTCCTTGGTACCAGAAATAGTCTTGAATAAAAACCTTGACCTTGTTCTTTTGCAGGTACCTCTTGAATTGCTGTCATATCCATGAGAGCGGAAATTTGCCTTTGTGCCTTTGCCCTTTGATTTTGTGGCAGGTTTGGCATGCCTCTCATTTTTGGAAGGGTGTGGAACCTGTAGCCTCTGTCTATAATATCCAGAATCCATTTGTCCTTTGTAACAATGTGCCAGTTTTTTGAAAATAAGGCCAGTTTTCCGCCCAAACGTAGCTTTGTTTGGCAGGCATAGGGGAAAGTCATTGCGTCTGTTTTCTAAATGACTGTGGTCTATCTTCTCCACCTCTTGGGGCTGGTGCTTGCCACTGTCTAGCTCTGTAAGATCCTTGAGGTTGCCCTCTACCCCTTGGGCATCTTATCTGCCCCTTTGGGGTCTGTCCGTGGCTGGAAAGGACCAATTTTTTGAAGGCCAGTTTCTGCTGAAGCGTGGATGCTGCACCTGCAAGAAATCTTTAACTGTTTGCATAGATTTCGCTTTTTCCTCAATTTTCTTTAGTACCTCCTCAGCTTTAACACCGAACAATACATCTTTTTGTAGTGGTGCATCTAATAACTTTGCTTTGACATGATCGGGTAAGGTTTGCTCTTTGAGCCAAGCATGTCTACGTATGACAGACCCCGTGACAGCAGCTCTACATGAGGCCTCTGAAGCATCAAAACCACACTGCAAGGTATGTTTCCCCACTTGTTCTGCTCCATGCAACAAATCCTGCAACTCTTTCAAGTCTGGTTGTTCTGTTTGCGTCATTTTGCTTTTCAGCTGAGATAGCAAGAACTGTTGGTATTTTAACATATGAAATTGACAGTTTAATGCCCTCATGGTTAAAGTGGCTGATGTATACACCTTTTTCCACCACCTTTCTAATGCTCTGGAATCTCTCTCTGAAGGTAAAGGGTTTTTAGCAGTAAACCCGGTAATATCTGTCTGGTTTAACAGGGGCTGGAGGTAATGAGTCTGGATTAAGACTGGCTTCTGCGTACCCATCATCCAAAATATCTAAGACAGGAGGAATAGCCAGGGGCCTATGCTGGGGAAGCAGTAGAAATTCCCTGAGCCTTTTCTTGGAATCTGAGTAATCTTGGCCTTCCCAGTGGAAGTGCTCTCTCAATGTATGCAGGGTTTCCCCAAAAGAGTAGTCCTCAGGGGGGGAGACCGAGGGAATAGACTCCTCAGCATCAGAGTCTTCAAATGGGGAATAGGCGTAATCCTGGTCCTCAGAATGGTCTGAGGTAATAGAAGCCTGGTCTGAGGAAGGGTAGTCTTCCTCCAACCTGGGTCTTTTGTCTGAGGGGGGTTGAGAACCCCTGATGAGAGTAATCAAATCCTCAGTCATTTTAAGCATCTGTTTCTTAGGCATGGGGCCTTGAGAGGGGGTCTGAGGACCCTGTTTTTTAATTTTCATTGCAGCTTTAGATTTAGTGAACAATTTAAAAGAGGAGGTGGTAGGCCTGAAAACGCCTTCAGAAATGGCAGGCCTCGCTAAATTTTCGGTTTCCCCGCCAAGAGTGGCGTCGGTATCTGCAGTGGGAATGCAGACCGAGGATCCTGCGACTTTGGGTACTGAAGTCGCCGGTAAAATAGTTTCATCGGTAGTCAGGGGCTGCGTAGGCGCCTCGCTGAGAACCGGTAGTTGGCCTAAGCGTGATCTCAGTACTCGGTGCAGGCCTCGGATGTCTGTCCTTATCCTTGCGTCTTTTGCCTAAAACTGGCGTTGGTGCATCCGACGACATGATATAATTAAATTTTTTGCCAAAATAATGAAGGGCGAACTCCGCCAGGCACTTAACAGTGCGCTTGTTAAACCTAGCACAAAAACGGCAGGCCGAGACGTCGTGGTCTGGCCCTAAGCAAGGTATACAGTAAGAGTGAAAATCCTTATGCGGTATTTGCTTCCCACAAGAAATGCAATTATTAACTTTGTCTGACATCGGTCTGAGGCAAGAAAAGTTTCCCCAACGGGGTACTTAGCTTTAAAGAAGACTTCGGCTGAAATACTGTTCGTAAATCTCAGGAGCTGGCCGACCGGCACTTGCGAACTGCTTCTGCTTTGGGCACCGCGCGGCAAGAAAGACTGAAGAAAATGGCGTCGGCTGCCTCTTTTATACCCCTGCCGCACTGACGTCAGGGAAGAAGTGACGACAACCGACGCCGGACCTAGACTTTGGAATTCGGCCGACCGAGGACCCGCCTGACGGCAGGATAACCCAAGTGTGATGACTGCAGCTGTATGCACGATGAACATCTGTACTATGTTCATCGTGTTACCCTGCTGCAGTCATCACACTTGGGTTGAATCCCAAAGCTAAGGATGGGCGGTGGAGTTAAACAGGGTTTGAAGAAGCTAGTAGGCCCTGCAAAACTTCAGTGGCAAAGCCAGCTCTAGTCTTAGAGTATAGAGGCAAGTGATAGTGTTTGGTGAAGGTGTGCACTGAACTCCAAGTTGCAGTTTCCAGAATATCCTTGGTTGGCACCCCCCTGAGAAAGGCTGTAGATGTAGCTGTAGCCCTGGTGGAGTGGGACCTAATGCTAGCAGGAACCGGTTTCCCATGATGAGTGTAGCAGAAACATATACAATGTCCTATCCATTTTGAAATGGTCTGTTTTGAGATAGGTTTTCCTTGTGATGCTGTAGCATAGGATACAAAGAGCTGGTCAGATTTTCTGAAAGCCTTAGTTTTATCCAAGTAGTAATGTAGTTGCCTGTGAATGTCCAAGGAGTGCAGGAGTCTTCCTCCTTTGTTCTGGGGGTTTGGGAAAAAGGTGGGTAAATGAATGGTTTGGTTTAGGGCCACACTTGATACCACCTTTGGCATAAAGGAAGGGTTAGTTTGTAGAGAGACTCTTGTCTTGATGGAAAATGATGAAAGGCTCCACTGCCATTAGTGCCTGTAGCTCTGAGACTCTTCTAGCTGAAGTAATTGCTAGCAGCAGCACAGTTTTCCATGATAGAAACTTTAAATCAGCTGAGAAATCTGGTTCAAAAGGCGGCAGTGTAAGCTTTTCCAGAACAAAGTTGAGATCCCAAGTTGGTTTTGGTGCTCTCCTGGGCGGTCTTATGTTCTTGGCCCCTCTGAGGTACTGTCTTAGGAGTGGATGTGAAAATAAAGGAGGATCCGTGTTGTAGTGAGCTGAAATCGCTGAGGCGTGGATCTTAACAGATGAAAAGGAAAGTCCTTTGTGCAACATCTCAGTTAAATATAGTAGAATCTGAGGAATGTCTGGATCAAGGGGATTTTGGCCTTTAGCCTGGTTCCAGGCGCAAAATCTTTTCCACTTGTCTGAATAGGCTTTCCTGGTGCTGGGCCTCCTGGCCTCCAGAATAACATCCATAACAGCTTTAGATAGAGGAGTTGGCTGGTTGTTTAGGTGATTTGCTATGCAGCCAGATTTAAAGTCTTGAGCTGGCTGTGTAGAATCTGACTGTCTTGCTGGGTGAGCAGGTGAGGAATTTGTGATAAAATCCATGATGGGCCGTGGGCCATGTTCCTTAGTATTGGATACCAGTGCTGGCATGGCCAGTCTGGAGCAATGAGTATCATTTGTGGCCTCTCTAATCTGACTTTCAGCAGCACCTTTGCTAGAAGAGGCAGTGGAGGGAAGACCTACACTATCAATGTTTTCCAACTGAATGTGAGGGCGTCCACTTTCCAAGCTTGTGGGTGGTATGTCCTTGTGCAAAATTTTTGAAGTTGGTAGTTTTGGGGGTTGGCAAACAGATATATGTCTGGGCGTCCCCATTTTTGTGTTATTGCAAATACTTGTGGATCCAGTTTCCACTCGTGGGGATCCATGATGTTTCTGCTCAGGTCGTCTGCCAATGTGTTTTTCTTTCCTGGCAGGAATTGTGCTTGTAATTGAACTTGATAAGTCAGTGCTGTGTTCCACAAGGTCATTGCTTGCCTGCCTAGAGGGTAGGAGTGTGTACCCCCTTGCTTATGTACCACATTACTGTGGTATTATCTGTATTTATTATTAGTTGTCCTGGGTGTAAGAGGTCCTTGAAAGCTATTAGGGCATTCTGTACAGCTAGCATTTCTTTTTGATTGATATGCAGATACCTTTGATCTGTAGTCCATTTGCCTTGAATGCACTGTCCTGCCATGTGTGCTCCCCAGGCATAGTCCGATCCATCTGTTATAGTTTGCCTGGCTGTGGGTAAGGTAAAAGGCTGACCCTTGTTGAGGTGACATGCCTGTGCCCACCATAGAAATTCCTGTTGAAGGCAGGGAATGAGTGGTATCATTGTTTCCAAGCTGTGGCTGTGTTGAGTCCGTACACTTTTCAGGTACCATTGTAATTTCCTCATATGCAGTTTTGCAAATGGTATTAATAGTATGCAAGATGCCATGAATCCCAAGGCCTGCAGAATTTTTCTTGCAGGGAGTTGGGTTCTTTGTTGCCATTATTTTGAAGTACTGAGTCAGTTGTTGCTTGTCTGGCGTGAGATAAGCCATCTGGGCTGTTGGATTCAAGCTGGCACCCAAAAATATTATGTTCTGTGAGGACACTAGTTTTGATTTATTTTCGTTTACTGTGTATCCTAGGCAACTTAGAAGGTGTTTGACAAACGCCAAATGTTGTAAAAGAATGCCCTTGCTTTCTGTTTGAATAAGGCAGTCGTGTATATTTGAATTCCTCTTTGTCTGCAGTATGCAATTACTGGTGCCAGGCATTTTGTGAAGACCCTGGGCGCAGTAGATAAGCCAAAGGGCAGTGCAGAGAATTGATAATGGGTTGAACCTGCAATGAAACGGAGGTATCTTCTGCAATTTTGTCTGATAGGGACATGCAGGTATGCCTCCTTGAGGTCCAACGTTACTAGCCAAGCCTTCTTGCCCAACATGGGAAGAAGCTGCTGTAGTGTTAGCATCTTGAATTTGGGTACTAGCAAATAGGTGTTTAGAACTGAAAGGTCCAGAATGGGTTTCCATGCTTTGTCCTTTCCGAGGACTAGAAAGAGTCTTGAGTAAAATCCTTGTCCTTGCTCCTGTGTAGGTACCTCTTGAATGGCTCTCATGTCCATGAGAGCTGCAATTTGTTTTTGTGCCTCTGCCCATTAACTTGGTGGCAGGTTTGGCATTCCTTTTATCCTTGGTAAGGTGTGAAAATGGAATCTGTAGCCTTGTGAGAATGTCTAGGACCCATTTGTCTTTTGTGATGATGTGCCAGTTGTCTGCAAAAAGTGCTAGTTTTCCTCCCAAGGGAGCTGCCAAGAGAGATTTGCTTGGCAGTTTGAGGGTTAAGTCATTAGTGTTTGTCTTCTGGTAGCTTGGGGCCTGTCTTCTCCTCCTTTCTGGGTAGCGGCACCCCATTGGCGAGGTTTGTAAGGGCCTTGCGACTGACCTCTGTCCCTTGGGCGTCTGTATTTGCCCCTCTGTGGTCTGTCAGAAGCTGGAAAGGACCAATTTTTTGTTGGCCAATTTCTGCTGAAACGAGGGGGTTGTACCTGTAAAAAAATCCTTGACCATCTGCATAGACTTTGCCTTATCCTCCATTTTCTTTAAAACCTCTTCTGCTTTGACACCAAATAAGACATCCTGCTGTAAAGGTGCATCCAATAATTTTGCTTTACCATGATCAGGCAGGGCTTGTTCTTTTAACCAAGCATGCCTGCGTATGAAAGACCCAGTCACAGCTGCTCTACAGGAAGCTTCCAATGAAACAAATCCACATTGTAAAGTATGTTTCCCCACCTGTTCAGCTGCATGCAACAGATCCTGCGTTTCCTTGAATTCAGACTGTTCAGAATGCGTGCTCATCTTTTGTTTTGAGACATTAGGAATTGCTGATATTTCAGCATGTGAAACTGACAATTTAATGCTCTCATAGCTAGAGTAGCTAAGGTGTATACCTTCTTTCCCCACCTATCTAGTGCTCTGGAGTCCCTTTCAGAGGGTACAGGATTTTTAGCCATGGAAGCCTTAGCCCCTTTGGGACCCTAGGAAATTGTTTCTGGGTCAGCAACAGGGCTTTTATAAAGGAATTTGTGAGAGTCAGGTACTCTGTAGTATCTGTCTGGTTTGGCTGGAGCAGGAGGTAGAGAGTCTGGATTTAGACTAGTTTCTAAGTAAACATCATCAACAATGTCTAAAACTGGAGGGATAGCAAGTGGTCTGTGCTGGGGAAGTAAAAGGAAATCTCAGAGCGTTTTCTTTGAATCAGAGTAGTCCTGGCCTTCCCAGTGGAAATGTTCCCTCGTGGTATATAAGGTTTCCCCAAAGGAATAGTCTTCAGGGGGAGATGCTGAGGGGATAAAGTCTTCAGCATCAGAGTCTTCATAAGGGTCTTCATAAGGGGGAAAGGAGTAATCCTAAAATTGAAACCCGGTCAGAAGAAGCATAATCCTCCTCTTGTCTTGACCTTTTATCTGGAGGGGGATGGGAACCCCTGATTAGGGTAATCTAGTCTTCAGCCATCTTAAGCATCTGTTTCTTAGGCATGGGGCCTTGAACTGGAGACTGACGTACAATCTTTTTAGGTTTTAATGGAGTTTTAAGCTTAGCATAAGATTTAATGGTAAGTGTAGTCGGTCTGAAGACACCTTCTGCAACCGAAGGTATTTCTACTGCACCGGGATCTCCTTCTGCTCTGGTGTCGGAAGGGCCTAATGAAGATGGCAGCGTCGGCCTAGCACTCTCCGTTTGAGAATCTGAAGCTGTCTGGGGTTCCAATTCTGTGGTCATCAGGGGCTATGTAGACGCCTCACTGAAAACCGGAGAACCAGCGACAAGCCCAGCAGAGGCCTCGGAGTCTGGTTTGGTTTTAGGCTGCCTTGTCCTTATCTTTGCATTTTTTATGCATGCCGATCGTCGGTTGCTCTGACGGCATGGTATAATTAAATTTCCTACCAAAGTAGTGTCGAGCGAAATCAAAACGACGCTTGATAGTTCGTTTATTGAACCTAGCACAAAACCGACAACCACTGACGTCGTGGTCTGGGCCTAGGCAAGGAATACAATAAGAATGGAAGTCCTTATGAGGTATTTGCTTCCCACAAGAAATGCAACTGTTAACTTTTTCTGACGTCGGACTGAGGCAAGAAAAGGTTCCCCAACTGGGTACTTAGCTTTATTGAAGACTTCGGACTGAAATTCGAAAATCTCAGGTGTCGGCCGACCGGCACTTGCAAACTGCTTCTGGCACCGCGCAGCAAGAAAGACTGAAAAAAATGGAGTCGGATGCCTCTTATATACCCCTGGCGCACTGACGTCAGGGAAGAAGCGACAGCAACCGACACCGGACCAAGACTTTGGAACTCTGGCCAACTGCGGGACCGGCTGACGGCAGGATAATCCAAGTGTGATGACTGCAGCAGGGTAACACGATGAACATCCCTTATATCCACGAGGGACGTAACCTGTTTCTGTGCCTCTGCCCATTGATTTTTTGGCAGATCCGGCCAACCGTTTGCCATTGCCAGAGTATGGAAATGGAATCTGTATCCCTGTGATACTATGTTTAGCACCCACTTGTCCTGGGTTATTAACTGCCAATTTTGAGCAGAAAGTGCTAATTTTCCCCCTAACGGTGCTGCCAAAAGGTAACTGCTTGATGAAGGCAGAGGGGAGTCATTGGGACTGTTTTTTGTAGGGTTGCGCTTTATCTCCTCCAGATTTGGAGGTAGAAGAACCCCATTGCATTGACCTGTAAGAATCTTGTGCCTGGTACCTAGAAACTTTAGGGCGTCTGGATTTGCCCCTTTGAGCTCTGTCGGACAGAGGAAAGGACCAATTTTTTGTAGGCCAGTGTCTACTGAATCTTGGTGGCTGCACTTGCAAGAAGTCTTTTACAGTTTGCATAGACTTAGCTTTGTCTTCCATTTTCTTTAAAACCTCTTCTGCCTTAATACCAGAGTATCATGCTGTAAAGGTGCATCCAGTAATTTAGCTTTAACATGATCCGGCAAATTTTGCTCTTTTAGCCAGGCATGCCTCCTAATCACAGATGCGGTAACTGCGGCCCTGCAGGAGGCCTCTAAGGATGCTTTCCAACTTGTTCAGCTGCATGCAAGAAGTCCTGCAATTCTTTATTTTCTGCACATTCAGAAACCATCATTTTCTGTTTCAGCAATCCCATAAGCAATCCATCTGGAGCATTTCTCCCCGGGCCTCCGCTGAAAACAGGCTCTGTGGAACCTAGTCGGACTTTCCCGGTCAACAAATGATAAATAAATAAAAATAAATAAAATAAAATAAATAACATTGTTGTTGATACTTGAGCATATGAAACTGGCAGTTTAAGGCCCTAATTGCCAAGGTTGCAGATGTATAAACTTTCTTTCCCCATCTAGCCAGTGCCCTTGAATCTCTGTCAGAGGGGGTAGGATTTTTTGCTGTTGAGGCCTTAACTCACTTTGGACCCTGTGAAATAGTTTCAGGGTCAGCAGCAGGGTTTCTAAATAAAAATTTGTGAGAGCCAGGGACGCTGTAATATCTGTCAGGCTTGCTTGGAGCCGGAGGTAAGGGAGTCAGGAGTCAAGCTCGACTCAGAAAACATATCATCCACAATGTCTAAAACAGGGGGGGTGGCTAAAGGCCTGTGCTGAGGGAGAAGGAGGAAATCCCTGAGCCTCTTTTTTGATTCTGAGAAATCTTGACTCTCCCAGTGAAAATGCTCCCTCAAAGTATGCAAGGTTTCTCCAAATGAATAATCCTCAGGAGGTGATGCAGATGGGATAGATTCCTCTGCATCAGAATCCTCATAGGGAGGAATAGATAACTCCTGATTAGAAGAGGAATCAGAACAAACAGAAACCTGACCTGAAGATTCATAATCAGTGTCTTGCCTAGGCCTCTTATCATTAGGGGGTTGGGAACCCCTGATCAATGAAATTAGGTCTTCAGCCATTTTGATCATCTGTTTTTTAGGCATAGCAACCTGTGCACGTGGCTCATGCATCAGTGTTTTGGGCATAGAAGTTGCTTTTGCCTTTGGTTTTGCAGCTGTCGTCGGTTTTATATAAAAATGTTGAGGCATGAATACACCCTCAAAAGTGGGTACCTGCTCAGCAGCTCTGGACCTATCCGAGGGAGAGACATCCATGGGTACAATACTCTGAGCATCTTGCGGCATGCCGGACTCCACATGGGTCTCAGTAGGGGCCTGCGACTCGAAAGTAGCGGGTATCAGAGGCTGTGAAAGCGGCCGAGTACCGGCGAACCGACGACTGGCTTAGGAGAAGCTTCGTCTTCGGTTTTGGAACTTGACGGTCTGTCTCTGTCCTTTTCTTTGCGTTTTTTTGTGTACTCCGGTAGTCAGATTGCTATCCAATGACATTTCAGGTTAGTTAAATGTTTCCAAAATATTTTGAGGCAAAAATATACAGACACTTAATAGTGCGTTGGTTAAATCTAGCACAAAACTGACAGCCAGGCACGTTGTGATCAGGGCCTAGGCAAGGAATACAGTATAAATGGAAATCCTTATGAGGTATTTGCTTCCAAGTATACAATTATTAACTTTTTCTGATATCGGAATGGAGCAGGAAAAAAGTTTCTGCAACGGGGTACTTAGCTTTAGTGAAGACTTCAGTTCTGAAAATCAAATTCGAAAATTTCAGGAGTCGGCTGACCGGCACTTGCGAACTGCTTCTGCTTCGGGCACCGCGCAGCAAGAAAGACTAAAGACAATTGCGTCGGCTGCTTGTTTTATACCCCTGACAACCTGACATCAAGGAAGAGGAGACAGCAACTGACAGAGGATCCAAGACTTTGGAATTCAGGCCGATTGAGGGCAACCTGCCAGCAGATTACCCAAATGTACTGACTGCAATAGTAAAACACGAAGAACATCTGCAGTGGCAAAGCCTGCCCTGGATTTGGAGAAGAGAGGCAAATGATAATGCTTTCTGAAGGTATGAACAGAGCTCCAAGTAGCAGCTTCTAGAATGTCTTTGGTTGGAACTCCTCTGAGAAAGGCTGCTGAGGTAGAGGCCGATTCCCTTGGGCACAAGTTTACCATAAGTAGCAGAAACGAATGCAGTGGCTTATCCATTTAGAAATACTCTGCTTTGATATAGCCTTCCCCTCTGATCCTGAAGCAAATGCCACCAGTAGTTGCTCAGACTTTCTTAGAGATTTGGTCCTGTTTAAGTAGAATTTTAGTTGTCTCTGCACGTCCAATGAATGCAGAATCCGCTCCACCCTGTTCTGCGGATTTGGGTAAAATGTTGGCAGGTGAATAGTTTGGTTAAGAGCCACACTGGATACCACCTTAGGCATAAAGGAAGGATTGGTCCTGAGGGACATCCTGTCCAGGTAAAATGTGATAAAAGGCTCCACAGCCATGAGAGCCTGTAGTTCTGAAACCCTTCTTGCTGAAGTGATTACCAAAAGGAAAGCTGTTTTCCAAGATGAAAATTTTACATCCGCAGTAGCTCCTGGTTCAAAAGGAGGTAGGGCGAGCTTTTCCAGCACAAAATTGAGGTCCCATGCAGGACTTGGTGATCTTCGGGGAGGCCTTAAATTTTTGGCCCCTCTAAGATACTGTTTTAGCAGAGGATGAGAAAAGATGGGAGGCTCCGAGTTGTAATGAGCAGAGATGGCAAAGGCATGGATTTTTATTGAAGAAAAAGATAGGCCCTTGTCAAGCATCTCAGTTAAGTATTGTAAAATCTGAGGGATATTTGGTTTTGCTGTGTCCATTCCTTGTGCTTGGTTCCAAGCACAGAATCTCTTCCATTTATCAGCATAAGATTTTCTAGTACTAGGCCTTCTGGCTTCCAAAATGACATCCATCACAGATTTACTGAGAGGTGTTGTTTGAATGACTAAATGATCAGCCATGCTGCAAGGTTCAGAGTTTGGAGCCGAGTGTGCAGAATTTGATTGTTCTGCTGAGACAGTAGATGAGGTATTTGAGGCAAGTAACATGGAGGGAACTGAGACATATTCCTTAGAATTGGGTACCAGTGCTGGTGAGGCCAGTCCGGAGAAATTAGGATCATTTCAGGTTTTTCCTGTCTGACCTTTAGTAAGACCTTGGAGAGAAGAGGCAGAGGGGGAAAGGCATAGACTGATGGGTTTTTCCAAATGAAAGATGGGGCATCCACTTTCCATGCTTGTCTGTGATAAGTCCTTGTGCAGAATTTGTCCAGTTGAAAATTTTGGGGAGAGGCAAATAGATCTATGTCGGGGCTCCCCCATTTCTGTGTCACCATGCTGAAGATTTTTGGATCCAATTTCCACTCGTGCGGGTCCATAAGATTTCTGCTTAGGTTGTCTGCCAGAGTATTTTGTTTTCCTGGCAGGAATTGACTTTGAAGATGTACTCGGTAAGTCAAGGTTGTGTTCCACATTGCCATGGCTAGTCTGCAAAGGGGGTAGGAATATGTACCCCCCTGCTTGCTTATGTACCACATAACCGTGGTGTTGTCCGTCTATCAGTAGTTGTCCTGGATGAAGTAAGTCCTTGAAGGCTCTCAGAGCATTCTGAACAGCTAGCATCTCTTTCTGGTTGATGTCCAGATGCTTTTGTTTTGGGCTCCATATGCCCTGAATGCATCTCCCCCGCCAGTTGGGCTCCCCAAGCATAGTCAGATGCGTCTATAGTTAGGGTTTGGGTGGCAGGGGGTAGAGTGAATGACAGTCCCTTGTTTTAGTGACATGTCTCTGCCCACCAAAGAAACTCCTGTTGTAGGCAGGGAATGAGAGTAATCATTGTTTCCAGACTGTGACAATGTTGACTCCATAACCTTTTTAGGTACCATTGAAGTTTCCTCATATGCAGTCTTGCATATGGAATTAGTAGAATGCAGGATGCCATGAACCCCAAAGCCTGCAGAATTTGTTTTGCAGATAACTGGGTTTTTGTTGCCATCTGTTTGAAGTACGTTGTCAGTTGCTTTTGTTTGTCTGGCGTAAGGTAAGTCATCTGGGCAGTTGTATTCAAGCTTGCACCCAAGAATGTAAATATTTGAGAGGGTACCAGTTGTGATTTCTTTTCATTTATTGTGTACCCTAGGCATGCTATAAGCCTTTTTAGAAACGCAGATGTTGAAGAAGAATGTCCTTGTTCTCTGCTTGAATGAGACAGTCGTCCAGGTAAGGATAAATTTGTATGCTTCTTTGTCTGCAAAATGCAATTACTGGTGCCAGGCACTTTGTAAAGACCCTGGACGCAGTAGATAAGCCAAAGGGCAGTGCAGAGAATTGGTAATGCATAAAACCTGCCTTGAAGCGGAGGCATCTTTCTGCACGATTCCCTTATTGGGATATGCAGGTATGCCTCTTAAGTCTAGAGTCACTAACCAAGCGTTCTTGCCCAGCATGGGCAGTAGCTGTTTTAAAGTCAGCATTTTGAATTCTGGGATGTCCAGGAACGTGTTCAAAATCGATAAGTCCAGTATTGGATGCCAGGCATGGTCTTTTCTGGGTACCAGGAACAGTCTAATAAAAACCTTGTCCTTTTTCCTGTTCTAGTACTAGTTGAATAGCCCCCATACCCATGAGGGACGTAACTCGCTTCTGAGCCTCTGCCCATTGATTTTGTGGCAGATCTGGCCAACCGTTTAGAACTGGCAAAATATGGAAATGAAATCTGTACCCCTGGGATACTGTGTTTAATACCCACTTGTCCTGGGTAATTAACTTCCAATTTTGAGCATGAAGTGCTAATTTTCCCCCCAAGGGGTCTGCAAAGATAAGTGCTTGGTGGAAGTAAAGGGAAGTCATTGAGTCTGCTTACTGTAGGGTTGTGCTTTGTTTCCTCCAGATTTGGAGGTGGAGGCACCCCATTGCTTTGACCTGTAAGAAACATGTGATTGGAATCCAGAGCCTTTTGAGCACCTGGATTTGCCTTGAGAGGCTCTGTTAGTCACAGGAAAGGACCAATTTTTTGGTAGGCCAGTGCCTACTGAACCTGGGTGGCTGAACTTGTAAGAAATCTTTTACAGTTTGTATAGATTTAGCTTTGTCTTCCATTTTCTTTAAAACCTCTTCTGCCTTATTACCAAACAGAGCATCATGCTGCAAAGGGGCATCCAACAATTTAGCTTTAACATGATCAGGCAGATTTTGCTCCTTGAGCCAGACATGCCTTCTAATCACAGATCTGGTAACTCCGGCCCTGCAAGAGGCCTCCAAGGAATCAAAACCACAATGCAAAGTATGCTTTCCAACCTGTTCTGCTGCATGCAATAAATTCCTGTAATTCTTTATTCTCCACACCATCAACATCATTTTCTGTTTCAATAAGCCCATAACATGCTGTTAATATTTAAGCATATGAAACTGGCAGTTTAAGGCCCTAATTACCCAAGGTTGCAGACGTATAAACCTTTCCCCATTGATGCAGTGCCCTGGAATCTCTATCAGAGGGGGTAGGATTTTTGGCTGTAGAGGCCTTTACACCTTTGTAACCCTGTGAGATAGTCTCAGGATCAGCAGCAGGATTTTTGAATAGAAATTTGTGATAGTCAGTAACCCTGTAATATCTGTCTGGCTTACTAGGAGCCTGAGGTAGGGAATCAGGAGCCATGCTTGATTCCGAAAACACATCATCATCAACAATGTCTAATACAGGAGGTATAGCCAAAGACCTATACTGAGGAAGAAGAAAGAAATCCCTAAGCCTCTTTTTTCATTCAGAGAAATCCTGACTCTCCCAATGAAAATGTCCCCTTAAAGTATGCAAGGTTTCTCCAAAAGAATAATCCTCAGGAGGAGATGCAGATGGGATTGACTCTTCTGCATCTGAATCCTCATAGGGTGGAATAGAAAATTCTTGATCAGAAGAGGAATCAGAAGAAATGGAAACCTGATCTGAAGATTCATAATCAGTGTCTTGCCTAGGCCTCTTAGCAGGGGGGGGGGGGGGGGTGTTGGGAACCCCTGATCAAGGTAATTAAATCCTCAGCCATTTTGATCATTTGTTTTTTAGGTAAAAGGGCCTGAGCACGTGGCTCATGCGTCGGTTATTTTGACTTTGAAGGTGTTTTTGATCTTGTTTTTGAAGCTGGCGTTAGTTTTATATAAAAATGTTGAGGCCTGAAAACACCCTCAGAGGCCGGTGCCTGCCCTGCGGCTCCGGACCCATCCAAGGGAGACACATCCGCGGGTTCAATACTCTGAGAATCTCGCAGCATACCGGACTCCGCATGGGTCTCGGTAGAGGCCTGCGACTCAAAAGTAGCTGGTATCAGGGGATGCGAAAGCACCTCACTGAGTATCGGCGAACCAGCGACAAGCTTAGGAGAAGCTTCGTCGTCGGTTTTGGACCTAGACGGTCTGTCTCTGTCTTTTTCTTTGCGTTTTTTGTGAACTCCGTTAGTGTGATTGCTAACAGACAACATTTCCGGGTAATTAAATCTGGATTTAAAATATTTTGAAGCAAAAATATACCGGCGCTTAATGGTGAGTTAGTTAAATCTAGCACAAAACCGACAGCAAGGCACGTTATGATCTGGGCCTAGGCAAGGAATACAGTACAAATGAAAATCCTTATGAGGCATTTGCTTCCCACAAGTAATGCAATTATAAACTTTTACTGGCATCGGAAAGGAGCAAGAAAAAGTTTCCACAACGAGGTACTTAGCTTTAGTTGAAGACTTCTGTTCCGAAACTCGAATGTGAAAACTTCAGGAGTCGGCCGACCGGCACTTGCGAACTGCTTCTGCTTAGGGCACCACGCGGCAAGAAAGATTGAATAAAATGGCGTTGGCTGGATGTTTTATACCCCTGAAGACCTGACGTCATAGAAGAGGAGACAGCAACCGACACAGGACCCAAGACTTTGTTATTCAGGCCGACTGAGGGCAACCTGCCAGCAGATTACCCAAATGTAATGACTGCAACAGTGAAACCCGAAGAACATCTGGAAAGGACCTGTTCTTAGTAGGCCAGTGCCTACGAAATCTTGGAGGTTGCACTTGTAAGAAATCTTTGACAGTTTGCATAGATTTAGCTTTATCTTCCATATTTTTTAAAACTTTTTTAGCCTTATTACCTAAGAGAAGGTCCTGTTGTAAAGGAGCATCCAACAATTTTGCTCTAACATGATCAGGCAGTTTGCTCTTTGAGCCAAGCATGCCTTCCTAACAAAGACCCAGTTACAGCAGCCCTGCAAGAGGCCTCCAAAGTATCAAAACCACATTGCGAAGTATGTTTTCCAACTAGTTCAGCTGAATGCAATAAATCCTGTAAATCTTTATTTTCCACACAGTCAGAAATTAACATCATTTTCTGTTTAAGCAGTCCCATGATATGCTGTTGATATTTAAGCATATTAAATTGACAGTTTAAAGCCCCGATAGCCAAGGTTGCAGAAGTGTAAACCTTCTTACCCCATCTATCCAGCGCCGTGGAATCTCTATCAGAAGGGGTAGGATTTTTAGCAGTAGAGGCCTTAATGCCCTTGGGACCCTGAGAAATGGTTTCAGGATCTGCAATAGGATTTTTGAAAAGGAATTTGTGGGAGTCAGGAACCCTGTAGTATCTGCCTGGCTTACAAGGAGCTGGAGGCAGAGAATCAGGAGCCATACTAGATTCTGAAAAAACATCATCAACAATGTCTAAAACAGGAGGTATAGCCAAAGTCCTATGCTAGGGAAGAACAAGAAAATCCCCAAGTCTCTTTTTAGATACAGAGAAATCCTGATTTTCCTAGTGGAAATGTTCCCTTAAAGTATGTAAAGTTTCCCCAAAAGAAAAATCCTCAGGGGTGAAGCAGAAGGAATGGAATCTTCTGCATCAGAGTCCTCATAAGTTTGTATAGACAAATCATGTTCATTAGAAGAGTCAGAAGTAGAATCCTGTTCAGAAGATTCATAATCAATGTCTTGCCTAGGCCTCTTAGAAAGGTGGGGGGGGTGGCTACCCCTGATCGGAGTAATTAAATCTTCAGCCATTTTGGTCATCTGTTTTTTAGGCATAGAGGTCTGCACATGTGGCCCAGGCGTCAGTTTTTCAGACATAGATTTTGATTTTGGCCTTAGTTTTGAAGATGGCGCTGGTCTAATATACAAATCTGTAGGTCTGAAAACACACTCAGAAGCCGGTGCCTGCGCAGCAGCTCCGGACACAACTAAGGTAGAGACATGCGCGGGTTCCATAACTGAAGTATCTCGCGGCACACCGGACTCCAAATGGGTCTCAGTAGAGGCCTGCGAATCAGAAGTAGCGGGTATCCGGGGCTGCAAAAGCGCCTCACTGAGTACCGGTGAACTGGCAACTGGCTTAAGAGGAGTATAGTCAGTTTTGGACCTCAACGGCCTGTCTCTTTTTTTTCTTTGCGTTTTTTTTTTTTTTTAGGTATTCCGGTAGTTGGATTGCTAACCAACATTTCTGGATAATTAAATCGTCAGCCAAAATATTTAGAAGAAAAATTTTCCGACGTTTAATAGTGCGTTGTATAAATTTAGCACAAAACCGACAGCAAGGCACGTTGTGGTCAGGGCCTAGGCAAGGAATACAGTACAAATGAAAATCCTTATGAAGTATTTGCTTCCCACAAGTAATGCAATTATTAACTTTTACTGAAATTGGTAAGGAGCAAGAAAAAGTTTCCCCAACTAGGTACATAGCTTTTTAGTTGAAGACTTTGGTTCTGAAACTCGAAAACGAAAATTTCAGGAGTCGGCCGACCGACACTTGTGCACTGCTTCTGCTTCGGGCACCGTGTGCAAGAAAGACTGATGTAATGGCGTCGACTGCATATTTTATACCCCTGACGACCTGACGTCAGGGAAGAAGGGACAGCAACCGACGCAGGACCCAAGACTTTGTTAATCAGGCCGACTGAGGGCAACCTACCAGCAGATTACCCTAAATGTAATGACTGCAACAGTGAAACACGAAGAACATTTGATAGTGCATGTAGCCTGCTTTGAAGCGTAGGTACCTTCTGCAAGATTCCGTGATTGGGATGTGCAGGTATGCTTCTTTTAAATCTAGTGTTGCCAACCAGTCATCTTTGCCTAGTATAGGAAGTAATTGGTGAAGAGTCAGAATCCTGAATTTTGGAATCTCCAAAAGGTGTTTAGCGTAGACAGGTCCAGGATAGGATGCCATGAATTGTCTTTTCTGGGTACCAGGAAAAGTCTCGAGTAGAAACCTTGTCCCTTTTCCTCTTCTGGTACCAGATGAATTGCCCCCATGCTTATGAAAGAAAGTACTTGTTTTTGGGCCTCTGCCCAGTGATTTGGGGGTAGGTCGGCCACCCGCTTGATGTTGGTAACATGTGGAAGTGAAATCTGTATACCTGGGACACTATATTTAAAAACAATTTGTCCTGGGTAATGAGTTCCCAGTTCTTTGCATGAAGAGCAATCTTTCCCCCCAAAGGGGCAGTCAGTTGATAAGTGCTTGGAAAATTTAAAAGGAAGTCATTGAGACAGTTTATCATTGGGGGGGGGGGGTCTTATTACTCCCAGATTTGGAAGTGGAGGCCTACCACTGCTTAGTCCTGTGTGTCCCCTGGGACTGAATCCTGGGGTTTTTGCTGTGTCTGGGTTTGGCTTGAGAAGACCTGGAAGGGGCTGGAAAGGACCAATTCTTAGAAGGCCAGTGCCTACTAAATCTAGGAGGCTGAACTTGTAAGAAATCTTTAACAGTTTGCATAGATTTAGCTTCATCTTCCATCTTTTTAAGAACTTCCTCAGCCTTGTTGCCAAACAGGTGGTCCTGATTTAAGGGAGCATCCAACAATTTAGCTTTAACATGATCTGGCAAAGATTGCTCCTTTAGCCAAGCATGCTTTCTGAGCACAGACCCAGTGACAGCAGCCCTGCAAGAGGCCTCTAATGAATCAAAACCACATTGCAAAGTATGTTTTTCAACTTGTTCAGAAGAATGCATTAAATCCTGCAATTCTTTATTTTCCACACAGTCAGGAATCATCATCATTTTCTGTTTAAGCAATCCAGTAACATGTTGCTAATACTTTTAACATTTGAAACTGGCAGTTTAATGCCGTAATGGCCAAGGTTGCAGAAGTGTAAACCTTCTTACCGCATCTAACCAGCTCCCTGGAGTCTCTATCAGAAGGGGTAGGATTTTTTAGCAGTACAAGCCTTAATGCCCTTGGGGCCCTGTGAAATAGTCTCTGGATCCGCAACAGGATTTTTAAAAAGGAACTTGTGTGACTCAAGGACCCTGTACTATCTGTCAGGTTTTCTGGGAGCAGGAGGCAAGAAATCAGTGGCCAAACTAGACTCCAAAAAAGCATCAACAATGTCTAGTATAGGAGGAACAGCTAAAGGCCTATGCTGAGGTAGGAGTAAGAAATCCCTAAGCCTCTTTTCTGAATCAGAAAAATCCTGGCTTTCCCAGTGGAAATGCTCCCTTAGAGTATGCAAGTTTTCCCCAAAAGAAAAATCCTCTGGAGGGGAAGCAGTGGGAATGGAGTCCTCTGCATCAGAATCCTCAGAAGTAGATAAGGGTAAATCCAGATCATCAGAAGAAGAAGAAAAAAACAGAATCCTGGTCAGAAGATTAATAGACAACTTCAGTCCTAGGCCTCTTAGAAGGGGGGGGGGGGGTTGGCTACCCGTGATTAGAGTTATTAGCTCTTCAGCCATTCTTATTTTTTTATGCATAGAAGCCTGAGCGTCTTTTTTTTAGGTATGGTTTGAGATTTAGGCCTAAGTGAAGTAGGAGGAGTCAGTTTAATATGCAAGTCCGTAGGCCTGAATACAACCTCAGAAGCCGGTGCCTGCACAGCGGCTCCAGACCCATCCAAGGTAGAGACATCAGCGGGTTCCACAGTTGAAGCATCTCGCAGCATACCTGACTCCGAATGGGTCTCAGTAGAGGCCTGCAAATCAGAAGAAGTGGGTATCAGGGGCTGCGAAAGCGTCTCACTGAGTACCAGCGAACTGGCGACTGGCTTAGGAGAAGCGTCGTTGGCAGTTTTGGACCTCGGCAGCCTGTCTCTGTATTTATCTTTGCATTTTTTCAGAATCCCGGTAGTCAGATGGCTAACCGACGATATTTCTGGAAAATTAAACAGAGAACCGAAATATTTAGATGCGAAAAGTAACAGACGATGGATAGTGCGCTGATTAAATAAAGCACAAAACCAACAGCAAGGTACGTCGTGGTCAGAGCCTAGACAAGGAATACAGTACGAATAAAAATCTTTATGAGGTATTTGCTTTCACAAGTAATGCAATTATTAACTTTTACTGACATTGTTAAGGAGCAAGAAAAAGTTTCTCCAAAGGGGTACTTAGCTTTAGTTGAAGACTTCGGTTCTGAAACTTGAAAACGAAAATTTCAGGAGTTGGCTGACCGGCACTTGTGAACTACTTTTCCTTCGGGCACCACACGGCAAGAAAGACTGATGTAATGGCATCGGCTGCATGTTTCATACCCCTGCCGTCATGGAAGAAGGGACAGCAACCGACACAGGACCCCAAGACTTTGTTAATCAGGCTAAGGGCTACCTGCAAGCAGATTACCCAAATGTAATGACTGCAACACTGAAACAAGAAGAACATCCAAGAGAAGGCAGGGGGCTGGAGGGAGGGTAACCAGGACTGCAACAGTGAATACTCGAACATCTACATTTATTGTAAGTGTACACAACTGTACTATGTTCTTCGTTTTTCACTGTTGCAGTCATCACATTTGGGTTGATTCTTAAAGCTAAGGAAGGGAGGAGGAAGTTAGAGAGCATTAGGGCCAGCAATTAAGCCCCGCAAGACTGCAGTGGCAAAACCAGATCTGCATTTAGAAAAAATAGGCATGTGGTATTGCTTGGAGAAGGTATGTACAGAGAGCTCCAGGTAGCAGCATCTAGGATGTCCCGGGTAGGGACTCCCCTGAGAAAGGCTGCAGAGGTAGATGCAGCCCCTGGTGGAATGTGATCTTAATCCCCTGTGGGGTAGGTTTTCCATGGTGATTATAGCAGAAATGAATGCAATGAGCTATCAAATTGGAAATGGTTTGCTTTGACATGGCCTACCCTTCTGCCCCTGCAGCAAAGCCAACTAGCAGCTGTTCAGATTTTCTGAGAGGCTTAGTTCTGTCCAAATAAAATCTAAGTTGCCTGTGCACCTCCAGAGAGTGCAGTATTCGTTCTCCTTTGTTTTGTGGATTAGGGAAAAACTAGGCAAATGAATGGACTGATTTAGGGCCACACTAGACACCACCTTGGACATAAAGGAAGTATTGGTCCTGAGGGAAACAATATCTGCATGGAAGATAATGAAGGGTTTTTCCACTGCCATGAGGGCCTATATAATTCACTCTTCTTGCTGAAGTGATGGCTAGAAGGAAGGCTGTTTTCCAAGAAAGGAATTTCAACTTGCAGCTGGGCTCAAAGGGAGGGAGAGTGAGCTTTTCCAATACAAAGTTAAGGTCCGAGGATGGAGTAGGGGGGTCTCTTGGGGAGTCTTCAATTTTTGGCCCCTCTAAGGAATTGCTTTAGCAGGGGGTGAGAGAAGAGGGGTGGCTCAGTATTACAATATGCTGAAATGGCAAAGACATGAATTTTAATTGACGAGAAGGATATGCCCTTTTGGAGCGTTTCTGATAAGTACTGAAGAATATGAGGTAAGCTGGGCACCGTTGTGCCCATCCCCTGAGTCTGGCTCTAGGAACAGTATCTTTTCCACTTTTCAGCAAAGGATTTTCTAGTACTAGGCCTCCTTGCCTCCAGAATGACATCTAGTGCCTACTTACTGAGGGATGCTATTTGGAGAGCTCAAGGAACTAGCCAGACTGCAAGGTTCAGGGTTTGAAGCTGAGGGTGCAGAATCTGGCCCACCTGCTGGGACAGCAGGGAAGGTGTCTGAGGCAGGTGCCATGGTTCCAGCAGTGTCATACTGCACAAGAGGGGGTATCAGTGCTGGCGTGGCCAGTCTGGTGCAATCAGTATTGTCCTTGGCTTGTCCCTGTTTGATCTTTAGAAGAACCTTCAGGAGGAGAGGCAGAGTGGGGAAGGCACAAACCAAGTGGCTTTCCCAGGTAAAGGACAGGGCACCCACTTTCCAAGTTTGACTGTGGGAAGCCCTTGCGCAGAATTTGTCCAATTGGTAGTTCTGAGGGGAGGCAAACAGATCTACCTCTGGAGTCCCCCATTTGTTCCTCAAGAGGTTCAATATTTTTGGTTCAAATTTCCATTTGTGTGGGTCCATGAGATTTCTGCTTAGGTTGGCTGCCAGTGAATTTAGCTTGCCTGGCAGGAATTAAGCTTGTAGGTGTACTTGGTAGCTCAAGGCTGTGTTCCACAGAGCCATGGCTAGTCTGCAGAGAGGGTACGAGTGGGTTCCCCCATGCTTGTTTATGTACCACATAACTGTGGTGTTTTCTGTCTTTACCAATAGTTGTCCTGGAAAAATGCGGTCTTTGAAGGCTGTCAGGGAATTCTGTACAGCTAGCATTTCTTTTTGGTTGATATACAGGTGCATCTGTCTCGGGTTCCATTTGCCCTGAATGCACTGCCCTGCCAAGTGAGCCCCCCATGCATAGCCTGATGAGTCTGTTAGGGTCTGGGCAGCAGGGGGTAGAGTGAAAGGGAGCCCCTTGTTTTGGCAGCAGGCCTCTGCCCACCAAAGGAACTCTGTCTTTATACAAGGATTGATAGGAATCATTGATTCCAGGTCCTGAGAATGTCAACGCCATAGGCTTTTCAGATACCATTGTAGTTTCTTCATATGCAGTCTTGCAT
Organism: Protopterus annectens; assembly: GCF_019279795.1. Lineage (NCBI taxonomy): Eukaryota > Metazoa > Chordata > Ceratodontiformes > Protopteridae > Protopterus > Protopterus annectens. Next base: position 1,262,613,420 of record NC_056746.1, read on the forward strand.
ATGGAATTAGTAGAATGCAAGAGGCCATGAACCCCAGGGCTTGCAGGATTGTCCTTGCAGATAGCTGGGGCTTTGTGGCCAACAGTTTGAAGTAGGTTGTCAAATAAACTTGTTTCTCTGGAGTGAGGAAAGCCAACTGGGAAGTTGTGTTCAAGCTTGCTCCCAGGAATACAATCTGTTGGCAGGGTACTAGGTGAGATTTCTTTTTGTTTATGTTGTACCCCAGTGAGGTTAGAAGTTTCTTTACGAATGCCAGATGTTTTAATAGCAATTCCTGGCATTCTGCCTGAATCAGACAATCGTCCAAGTATGGGTATATTTGAATATTTCTCAGCCTGCAAAATGCAATGGCTGGAGCTAGACACTTGGTGAATACCCTGTGCGCAGTAGATAAGCCAAAGGGAAGTGCAGAGAATTGATAGTACATGGAGCCAGACCTGAAGCGTAGTTATTTCCTGCAAGATTCCCTTACTGAAATGTGCAGGTAAGCTTCCTTTAAGTCTAAGGTTACCAACCAGGCATCTTTGTCTAGCACAGGAAGAAGCTGTTGAAGTGTTAGCATTTTGAATTTTAGGATTACCAGAAAGGTGTTTAGAATAGAGAGGTCCAGGATTGGATGCCAGGAGCCATCTTTTCTGGGTATCAGGAAAAGTCTTGAATAAAAACCTTGTCCGCTCTGTTCTGATGGGACAGGTTGAATAGCTCTGATACTCAGAAGAGAGAGAAAGTACAGTTGTGTACCTACCATAAATGTAGATGTTAGAGTGTATTCACTGTTGCAGTCATTACACTTGGGTTACCCTGCTGGCAGGCTACCCGCAGTCAGCCTGAATTCCAAAGTCCTGGTCCGGCGTCGGTTGCTGTCGCCTCTTCCCTGACGTCAGTGCGCCAGGGGTATATAAGATGCAGCCGACGCCATTTTCTTCAGTTTTTCTTGCCCCAGATGTCAGGTGCCCCCAAAAGGGTAGGCTAAAAACATTGTTTATAAAAAGCATACACTAAAATAAACAATACCTGCAAATACACCATATAGGTTGTATAGAATAGAGAAGTACAGATAAGTCCCAGCAAAGAAAGGGGGATGGTGGGTGGGTAACCTGGACTGCAACAGTGAATACACTCGAACATCTACATTTATGGTAGGTACACAACTGTATTATGTTCATCGTGTTTCACTGTTGCAGTATTACACTTGGGTTGAATCCCAAAACTGAGGTTGGGCGGCTGGGTCTAAATAGAATTAGGAGTGGCTATGAGGCCCTGCAGAACTGCAGTGGCACAGCCTGCTCTGGATTTAGAGTAAAGAGGTAAGTGGTAGTGCTTGGTGAAAGTGTGCACTGAACTCCAAGTTGCAGCCTCCAAAATGTACTTGGTTGGTACTCCTCTGAGAAAGGCTGCTGATGTGGCTGCTGCCCTGGTAGAATGTGGCCTAATGCCCTTAGGCACCGATTTGCCATGCTGTGCATAGCAGAAATGAATGCAGTGTCCTATCCATTTTGAAACAGTCTGCTTTGAGATGGCCTTTCCTTGTGATCCTGCAGCATATGCCACTAAAAGTTGCTCAGTCTTGCTGAAAGCTTTAGTTTTGTCCAAGTAGAAGTGTAGCTGCCTGTGTATGTCCAAAGAATGCAGAAGTCTCTCCCCTTTATTCTGGGGATTTGGATAAAAAGTAGGCAAATGAATAGTTTGGTTAAGAGCCACACTGGATACTACCTTTGGCATAAATGTTGGGTTTGTCCTTAGAGAAACCCTGTCCGGATGGAAAATGATAAAAGGTTCCACTGCCATTAATGCCTGTAACTCTGAGACTCTTCTTGCTGAAGTTATTGCTCAGTGCTGTTTTCCATGATAAGAATTTTATCTCAGCTGTATTGGCTGGCTCAAAAGGAGGCAGAGTGAGCTTTTCCAAGACAAAGTTGAAGTCCCATGTAGTATCGGTGCTCTCCTTGGGGGTCTAATGTTTTTGGCCCCTCTGATATACTGCCTTATCAGTGGATGGGAAAAAATAGGAGGTTCCGTATTGTAATGAGCTGAAATGGCAGAGGCATGGATCTTAATTGATGAGAAGGAAAGGCCTTTGTCCGGCATCTCAGTTAGGTATTGTAAAACCTGAGGAATATTTGGAACAGGTATTCGAATTCCTTTTGCCCAATTCCAAGCACAGAATCTCTTCCATTTTTCTGCATAAGATATTTTGCTGCTAGGCCACCTGGCTTCCAAAATGACATCCATAACTGCTTTAGAGAGAGGTGTGTTCTGAGTGGTTATATTATTCGCCATGCAGCCAGATTTAAGGTTCTGAGTTGGCTGTGCAGGATCTGATTGTTTTGTTGGGTCAGAAGATGAGGAATTTGAGGTAAAGTCCAGGCTGGGCCTTGAGACAAGCTCTTTAGGATTGGATACCAGTGCTGGTGTGGCCAGTCTGGGGCAATCAGAATCATTTTTGGCTTCTCTTGTCTGACCTTTAGGAGTACCTTGGGGAGGAGAGGCAGTGGAGGAAAGGCATAAACTGTCAGGGTTTTCCATCTGAATGATAGAGCATCCACCTTCCATGCTTGTGTGTGATAAGCCCTTGTGCAGAATCTCTGTAGTTGGCAGTTGTGAGGGGAGGCAAATAGATCTATGTCCGGGCATCCCCATTTCCTTGTTATCATGTTGAAGACTTGTGGATCTAGTTTCCACTCGTGAGAGTCCATGTGGTTTCTGCTTAGTTCATCTGCCAGAGTATTTGTCTATGCTGGCAGGAATTGTGCCTGCAGATGCACTTGATAGGTCAATGATGTGTTCCACAAAGTCATGGCTTGTCTGCAGAGGGGGTAGGAATGTGTGCCCCCCTTGCTTGTTTATGTACCACATGACTGTAGTATTGTCTGTCTTTAGCAATAGTTGTCCTGGATGGAGTAGATCCTTGAAGGCTGTCAGGGCATTCTGTACAGCTAGCATCTCTTTTTGATTGATATGAAGATGCATTTGGCTTGTGGGCCACGTGCTCTGAATACATTTTCCCGCCATATGTGCCCTCCAGGCATAATCCAATGCATCTGTTAGTGTCTGCCTGGCTGTGGGTAAAGTGAATGGCTGTCCCTTGTTGTGGTGACAGGCCAGTGCCCACCATCGAAACTCTTGTTGCAGGCAGGGAATGAGAGTAATAAGAAAGTATGTACTCACCATAATGTTCCATCTCAGTAGGTGTCATTTGTCTGCAACCTGTGGGTCTTGGATCCGATATCGGATCCGAGCCGGCAATTATTTATACAGCTATGGATCCGAGCTCCTAGCTCCTCCCCTCACCCATAATCCCCTGCCAACACCAATTGACCTCAGATCAAGTTTGCCCTCCTATATACCTGAAAAGGTATCCCAAAAAGGAAGAGGCAGGAATAATACTATGATGTAATTCTTCTGAAGGCCAGGGGGAAGGAGGGGGGATGGTTGCAGACAAATGAAGACACCTACTCAGATGGAACGTTATGGTGAGTACATAACTTCTTAATCTGAAGTAGGGACTTCATTTGTCAGCAACCTATGGGACAGAGTCCCCAGCTACCTGAATCTTGGGCGGCCATCATGGAAGGATGTTCCGGAGCACTGCCGAGCCAAAGGATGTTCTACCTCTGGAAGTGACGTCCAGCTTGTAGTGGTGAATAAAGGTATGAGATGAGGCCCAAGTGGCTGCCGAGCAAATATCATCCAAAGGAACTCTAGATCTGAATGCAGTAGAAGTAGATATGGAACGAGTGGAGTGAGCACGGACCCTTTGAGGTGCGGGCCTCCCAGAAGCCTCATAAGCTAGACGGATACATTGGGAAATCCAGTGTGATAAGGTGACCTTCGAAACTGCTTTACCTAAATTGAATTTAGAAAAGGAGACGAACAGCTGATCAGATTGTCTGTGACCAGCAGTCCTATGAATATAGAAATGCAGCTGCCTGTGCACATCTAACGAGTGCAGCTTGCATTCCCCTTTATTCTGGTAATTAGGGAAGAGAACAGAAAGATTGATGGACTGATTGATATTGGTTTCTGAGGCCACCTTAGGTAGGAAAGATGGATTGGTCCTGAGGTACACTCTATCCTGATGAAAAACCAAGTACGGGGGTTTTACGGAAAGAGCTTGAAGTTCTGAAACTCTTTTCGCAGAGGTGATGGCTACTAGGAAAGCTGTTTTCCAAGACAGGTAGTTAAGATCAGCAGAGGCAGCTGGTTCAAAGGGGGAAGCAGTCAAGGCCTGAAGAAATAGCGATAGATCCCAAGGGGGTATGGCTTCTCTGATCGGGGGCCTAAGCAAAAAGGTACCCTTGAGGAAGGTTTAACATAGTTTAGCGGACATCAAGGGGCCAGTCTCGTGTCCTACATGGTAATGGGAGATGGCTGCCAATTGTACCTTGGCTGTCGAACAGCTAGCCCCTTGCTGAAAAAGCCCTGTAAGGAAGTCCAAAACTGACGTTAGCGGAGCAGTGAAGGGGTCCACATTATGATGCTCCACCCAAACGGAAAAGCGCTTCCATTTACTGCGGTAAACCTTCCTGGTGGAAGGTTTATGCGCTGCCACCAAGATGGCTTTGACTGGAGAGGAGATACCGGGAGTCCTAATTAAGAGTGGAACTGGAGCAGCCAAGCTGTCAGCTTCAGGTTGTCCAGATTCGGGGTCGGTAAGCCTGATGGGTGGGAGATCAGATCCGGACTGGGATCCAGAATCCAGGGAGGATTCACCAAGTGAGACCACAGGTAAGGGAACCAAGTTTGTCGAGGCCAGAATGGGGCAATGAGTATCATCCTGCTCCCCAACCGAGAGGATTTCTGTAACATCTTTAGCATCAGGGGTAGAGGAGGATAGGCATAAAGTAGACCGGGCGGCCAAGCATGCACCCCCCTGTTGGGGGAATCGGTGCGAAGAAGTTGTCGCATTTCGTATTTGAGGGAGAGGCAAAATGATCGCAGCAGGGTTGCCCCCATTTTGCAAAAATCTGCTTTGCTACATGGGAGTTGAGACCACTCGTAAGGGGAAAGAATAGTGCGGGTGAGTTTGTCCTCCAGGATGTTGGACCGTCCCGGAATGTGCATTGTGATTAGAAAGCGGTTGGTGGAGATCACCCATTCCCACACTGTCATGGCCTCTCGGCATAGAGGATAAGACCTGGTTCCCCCCGTTTGTTGATATACCAGACAACTGACATGTTGTCCGTCTGTATCGCAATGGTTCCAACGGGAAGAAGGTTGTGAAGTGCTTGCAACGCTAACAGCACCGCCCTCATCTCCAGAACATTGATATGCAGGGAGGCCTCAGAGTCGTTCCATGTGCCTTGGACTGTTCTGCCTGAGCAATGCCCCCCCCCCCACCCGAGGCGAGAAGCGTCCGTGGTCACTGTGACTAGGGGAGGTGGGGTGCAGAAGGGACGACCTGTATGGAGGTCTGAGGAATGCAGCCACCATAACAGGGCCCTCCTGCAAGCTTTGATGATAGAGACAGGGTGGTGGAGAGGGAGAAGCTGGAAGGACCACTGTACTTGAAGGGTCCACTGTAACACCCTCATGTTTAGGCGAGCGGACGGGAGGAGAGTAATTGCCGCTGCCATAGAGCCCAGTGCCCTCAGGACCAATTCCGCGGGAGGAGCTTCTGATTGGAGGATGGCCCGCACATGAAGACTGAGGTTCTGTAGTCGTTCCGAAGTGAGGTAGGCTCGAAGACTCCTCGTATCTAACCTGGCCCCTATGAAGTCTATCACTTGTGTTGGAGCAAGGGAGGACTTGTCCATATTGATCGTGACGCCTAACTGGGGGGCTAGGCGAAGAAAAAAATCTCTGGCTAAGCAGAGTAGATGCCTTGTTGGGGCGGTCAGTAGCCAGTCGTCCAGGTACGGGAAGACCTGCATTCCCTGGAGTCTCAGGTGGGCTGCTAACACTGCTAAAACTTTGGTGAACACCCTGGGGGCTGTGGTGAGGCCAAAGGGAAGGACCCTGAACTGATAGTGGCTGGCTCCCAGCCGGAAGCGGAGAAACCTCCTGGATCGCCTGTCCATTAAGATGTGGTAGTACGCATCCTTGAGGTCAATAGAGCACATCCAGTCGTTCTCCCATAATAGGGGGAGAATGGATTGAAGAGTGACCATTCGGAATTTCTCCTTGGTTACCGCCAGGTTCAAGAGGGAGAGGTCTAGGATTGGTCTCAGGTCCCCCGTCTTTTTTGGCACCAGAAAGAAACTTGAGTAAAACCCTAATCTGAGCTGGTCTGGGGGGACGGGTTGGATGGCCCTTTTTTCGAACAGCCGCCGGATTTCCGCGGCTGCAGCCTCCCTCTGATCGGGTGGTACATCGGGGAGGTTCTTGAGTCTGGGGACATGAAGCATAGGGATTTTGTAACCTCTGGATATAATCTGAAGCACCCAGCGGTCTGATGTAATGGACTCCCATGCCGGCAGGTGCCTCGAGAAGCGCCCCCCGACTGCCTCCAGAGTGGAGCAGTCGGGCAACCCTTCAGGGTTGTTGCGTGGGCCGATCAGAGAAGGATTCTCTGGACCCAAAATTTCTCGGTGCCCCTCTGCCTCTAGGGCGGCGTCCTTCCTGTCCTCCTCTGCCATGGAAGGACTGGTTGTCCGGAGCAGGTTGGGAATGCTGCGATTTCCAGAACGACATCTTCTTCTGTCCCTTTTGGTTCTTGGAAAAGGACCTCTGGGGAGCAGAGAAGCAGACTCAGACGGCAGACAACGTCTTCCCGTCCTTCTCGCTCTGGACAAGTGTCTCACGAATGGTTTTGCCAAACAAGGCAGAACCATCAAAGGGGGCATTCGCAAAGGACAGCTTAAAGGGCTCCGCGAAGTCACAATGTCGGAGCCAGGCCTGGCGCCTCATCACTAGGCCTGCTCCGCTGGCTCTAGCGGCTCCCTCAGTAGCGTGAGACAGAAGCCGCATAGAGGTATTGGAAACAGGTCTTAGAGTGGCCATACGAGTGAAGTACAATTGCTTGTCCTCCGCCGACATTGACTCCGGGGGGAAGCAGCGTATTCTTTGATAAGATCACGCTGCATCCTGATGACATGTGCCATGAAGTTCAGAGACCTTACCAAGAAGGTCGCTGAACTGAATACCCACTTCCCAAGGCGATCCATCAATCGAGACTCCTTGCTCGGAGGATGGACCGAGGGACTCTCCTGAGCTAGTTCCTTCTTAGTGGCTGCCGCCATCAACATGGCATCTACAGGGGGACCCTTGCTCCAGTGGGGACGGTCTGCGGGGGGGCTCAAGATCCTGTCCGGGCGCTTGGGAATAGGCTCCACAGTGTCCGGCTCCTTCCACGCCCTGGTGGTCACAAGGTCCACCAGGGGGTCGGCGGAGGACACCCAAGAGGTAGACGGGCCTGCTTCGAATGCCTCCAGGAACACGGACTCGTCGGAGGAAGCCTTGGGGGCAGACCACCCCCCCCCGAGCCTAAGCATTTCCATGATGTCTCCAAAGGAGACATCCTTGGGGGGTGATCTTGGGCAGCCTTCCCCTTCATCCAAGTCCGTGTCCTCTGTTAAGGACTCGGGGGAGTCCACGTGCCTCCTCTTACACTTGTACTTGCGAGGCACTTCCTCGGGGGGAGGGGCTGTCCGAGGAGGTCTCGCCAGCAATGTCCTGTTCCAAAGGAACAAACTGGGACATTGAAGCAGGCTGTTCCTGTGGCCGGGTGATGGAAGCCTGGCCCAGCAGAGAGGGAGTGCAGGGCGGAGCCGAGACAAGGGCCGGGGGTCTGGATGCTCTCGACAGAGCCCTCTCCACTACATCGAAGGCCGAGGGGGAGCTGCTCTCCATGGGCTCTGAGAGCAGACTCCCCCTCTGATCCGATGAAGGGATCGGAACTGGCGCCGAGACCGTCGGATCCGAGGGACCAGTGCGCTCTGACCTGGACGGAGCCGAAGGCACACTGAATCCCTTGGATCCGAAGCTCGGGCCACGGCTCCGAGAGGTCGGATCCGATGATGGAACTGACAGACTCGAGGGCAGGGTCGGATCCGAAGTACCCAGTACTGTCGGCGCCGACCCACCTCCGGCTCCAAGCGCTCCGAACCCGAGAAGCGGGTCGGAGAAGGAGCTATCGGAGCAAAAAAGGGTGTCGAGCTCCCGAGAGGAGCACTCCCATCTGCAGCTGGGCCTGGATGAACCTTCTCATCATCCGGTCCAAGTCTGCATCAGACAGGCTGCAAGTGGATCTCGACGAGGCCACCGAGGCAGGCCTGGAGTGCCGCCTCGATGACCTCGACGGAGATCGGGTCTCCTTCTCCTCTGGTCCCGGGCAGAAGCAAGGTGATCAGGGCCGAGGAGGAGGAGACCTGGAAGCCGTGGAGGGAGAAGCCCGCTTAGCTTGGGGGGGCCGAAGCGGAGGCCTCGGCCCACCGCTTGTGGTGCTTCTCCCTCACTTTCTCCCTCCTGGCCTCCCTATCCTCCGGCGCTTTAGTGGGAGTCTGAATCCTGGCCGAAGGAAGGGGGGCAGGAGTGGCTACCACCACAGGCTGGGGAGGTGCCACGGGAGTAGCGGAGGCCGAAGCTGACTCCGGGGGCAAAAGTCTTGCCAGGACCAGCTTCGACCTCCGCTCTTTCAGTGCCCTGGGGTTGAACCCTGCACAAATCGTGCATCCTGAGGACAGGTGTTCAACCCCAAGGCACCGAACACACCGAGTGTGGCCATCCGCCGGTGAAAGCTTATGGCCACACTCGGTGCATTTAGAAAAAATGGGCTTTGGGGCCTCTGACATTTTCTCTCAAGAAAAGGACTACACACGCACACCAGGCCCCAAAACACAAACAACACACACACACACTACAACCAGCGAGGGGAGGAAACACTAAAAATAAATTTAAAAAAAGGTAAAAGTTAACCTAAAGGGATCCTAAGCACACACGCAAGTTTAAAAAGGAAAGATTTTCTGTTTTTTAACAAGTTGTTTTAAGAACTTATCTGAAGTCGCCAGGAGCTCTGCAATCCAGCGCTCTCTTCTAAAAGCGGCAAACTAGATCGGAGGTCAATTGGGGATGGCAGGGGATTATGGGTGAGGGGAGGAGCTAGGAGCTCGGATCCATAGCTGTATAAATAATTGCCGGCTCGGATCCGATATCGAATCCGAGACCCACAGGTTGCTGACAAATGAAGTCCCTACTTCAGATTTATTGTTTCCAGGCTGTAGCAATGTTGAGTCCAAACACTTTTTAGATACCATTGTAGCTTCCTCATATGCAGTCTTGCATATGGAATTAGCAGAAAGCAGGATGCCCTGAAGCCCAAAGCCTGCAGAATTTTTCTTGCAGGTAACTGGGTTTTTGTTGCCATCATTTGGAAGTAATGAGTCAGTTGCCTTTGTTTGTCTGGCGTGAGATAAGCCATCTGGGCAGTTGTATTTAAGCTTGCACCCAGGAATATTATCTCTTGAGAGGGCACTAGTTTTGATTTCTTTTCGTTTACTCTGTACCCTAGGCAAATTAGTAATTTTTTTACAAATGCCAGATGCTTTAGTAGAATGTCCTTGCTCTCTGCTTGAATAAGGCAGTCGTCCAAGTAGGGATATATCTGAATTCCTTTTTGTCTGCAAAATGCAATTACTGGTGCCAGGCATTTTGTGAAGACCCTGGGCGCAGTAGATAAGCCAAAGGGCAGTGCAGAGAATTGGTAGTGCATTGAGCCAGCTATGAATCTGAGGTATCTTCTACAAGATTGTTTGATTGGGACATGCAGGTATGCCTCTTTGAGGTCCAAAGTTACAAGCCAAGCCTTCTTGTCCAGCATGGGTAGAAGTTGCTGCAGTGTCAACATTTTGAATTTTGGAACGTCCAGAAAAGTATTTAGAGTAGACAGGTCCAGTATTGGTCTCCATGCTTTGTCCTTTCTGGGTACCAAGAAAAATCTGGAGTAAAATCCTTGCCCCTGCTCTTGCTGTGGTACTCTTTGAATAGCCCTCATGTCCATGAGGGATGAGATTTGCTTTTGTGCCTCTGCCCATTGATTGTGTGGCAGGTCTGGCATACCTTTTGCCCTTGGGAGGGTGTGAAAGTGGAACCTGTAGCCCTGAGAAAAAATATTCAGCACCCATTTGTCCTGGGTAACCATGTGCCAATTTTGTGAGAAAAGTGCTAGTTTTCCCCCAAAGGGTGCTGCCAAAAGGTAAGTGCTTGGCATTGGTAGTGGAAAGTCATTGGGACTGTTTCCTATATGGTTGTGATTTGTCTACTCCGCCTTTGGAGGTTGAAGCACCCCATTGTTTAGGCCTGTATGAGCCTTGGGGCTGAGATCTGCCTCTAGGGCATCTGTATCTGCCTCTTTGTGGCCCGACACTGGAAAGGACCAATTTTTAGAAGGCCAGTTCCTGCTAAATCTGGGTGGCTGAACCTGTAAGAAATCCTTTACTGTCTGCATTGATTTCGCTTTATCCTCCATTTTCTTTAACACCTCTTCTGCCTTAACACCAAACAAAGTATCATGCTGTAACGGAGCATCCAATAATTTTTCTTTAACATGATCAGGCAGACTCTGTTCCTTTAACCAAGCATGTCTTCGAATGACAGAACCTGTAACTGTGGCCCTGCAAGAAGCCTCTAGTGAATCAAAACCACATTGCAAAGTATGCTTTCCCACTTGTTCAGCTGCATGCAATAAATCCTGCATTTCCTTGTTTTCAGGACATTCAGAGTTTGCCAGCATTTTCTGTTTTAGCAGAGACATTGGGAATTGCTGATATTTAAGCATATGAAACTGTCAGTTTAAAGCCCTTACAGCTAAAGTAGCAGAGGTGTAAACTCCCCCCCCCCCCCCATCTGTCCAGTGCTCTAGAATCCCTATCAGAGGGAACAGGGTTTTTTGCAGTGAAAACCTTGACCCCTTTGGGACCCTGAGATATAGTTTCTGGGTCAGCAGCAGGGTTTTTATAAAGAAATTTATGTGAATCTGGAACCCTGTAATACCTACCTGGCTTAACTGGGGCAGGGGGTAAAGAATCAGAAGACAGACTGGACTTAGAAAATACATCATCTACAATGTCTAGCACAGGAGGAATAGCTAGAGGTCTGTGTTGAGTCAATAAAAGAAAGTCTCTGAGCCTTTTCTTGGATTCTGAATAATCTTGGCTCTCCCAGTGGAAATGCTCCCTCATGGTGTGCAGGGTTTCCCCAAAAGAGTAGTCCTCAGGAGGAAAAGCTGAAGGGATAGATTCTTCAGCATCAGAGTCCTCATAGGAAGAAAGGGAATATCCCTGTCCTGAAGAGGAATCAGAAGAAATAGAAACCTGGTCAAAGGAATCATAGTCAGTGTCTTGCCTAGGCCTTTTATCAGGAGGGGGATGGGAACCCCTGATCAAAGTAATTAGGTCTTCGGCCATTTTAAGCATCTGTTACTTGGGCATGGATGACTGTCCAGGAGAATGCTGTACTTGTTTTTTTGTCTTTAAAGGTGTTTTAGATTTTGCCTTGGCTGCTGAAGTGGTCTTGATTGTAAGCTGTGTAGGTCTGAAAACACCCTCAGAAGCCGATGCCTGCTCAGTGGCTCCGGACCAATCTGAGGGAATAGTTTCTGTAGGCCCAATACCTTGAGTTTCCAGAGGCCTAGTTGTCTCCACGTGGGAGTCGGAGGCGGCCTGTGGCTCTGAGGTAGCGGGTGTCAGGGGCTGCGAAAGCGCCTCACTGAGAACTGGCGACTGGCCTAGAAGAGACTTCATCGTCGGTTTTGGACCTCGGATGCCTGTCCATTTCTTTCTCCTTGCGCTTTTTATGAACTCCGGTCATCGGTTGTTCCGACGGCATTATATAGTTAAACCTTCGGCCAAAGTAATGTAAAGCAAAATCGAACCAACACTCAATAGTGCGTTGGTTAAATCTAGCACAAAACCGACAACTAGCAACGTCGTGGTCAGGGCCTAGGCAAGAAATACAGTAAGAATGAAAATCCTTATGAGGTATTTGCTTCCCACAAGAAATACAATTGTTAACTTTTACTGACATCGGTCTGGAGCAAGAAAAAGTTTCCCCAACGGGGTACTTAGCTTTATTGAAGACTTCGGATCTGAAATTCAATTTCGAAAATCTCAGGAGTCGGACGACCGGCACTTGCGAACTGCTTTTGCTTCGGGCACAGCGTGGCAAGAAAGACTGAAGAAAATGGCGTCGGCTGCATCTTGTATACCCCTGGCACACTGACGTCAGGGAAGAGGTGACAGCAACCGACGCCAGACCAGGACATTGGAATTCAGGCAGACTTCGGGTAGCCTGCCAGCAGGATAACCTAAGTGTAATGACTGCAACAGTGAAACACGATGAACATCCTGCTGTTGGGACTCCGGCCACAGATTTGGGGGTAGGTCTGGCCAACCATTTGGAGTTGGTAGGGTGTTGAAGTGGAATCTGTATCCTTAAGAAACTATATTCAAAACCCATTTGTCCTGGGTAATGAGTTTCCAGTTTTTTGCATGCAGGGCGAGCTTTCCTCATAAGGGAGCAGGCAGTTGAGCAGGGCTTGGAAGGGTTAAGGTTAAGTCATTGTGCCATTTTTCCATAGGGGGGTGGCTTACTACTCCCTGCTTTGGAAGTGGGAGCCACCCACTGCTTAGGCCTCTGCGCAGCCTGAGACTGTAACCTAGGTGGCTTGCTGTTCCTGGGTTTGGACTGAGAAGGCCTGAAAGAGACTGGAAAATACAGATTCTTTAAAGGCCAATGCCTACTAAATCTGGGAGGCTGCACTTGTACGAAATCTAACAGTTTGCATAGATTTAGCTTTTTCCTCCATCCTTTTGAGGACGACTTCTGCTCTGTTGCCAAACAGGCGGTCTTGGTTTAAGGGAGCATCCAGTAATTTAGCTTTAACATGATCTGGCAAGTTTTGCGCCTTAAGCCAAGCATGCCTTCTAAGTACAGACCCAGTGGCAGTAGCCCTGCAAGATGCTTCCAGAGAGTCAAAAAGTACAGTTTTGTACCTACCATAAATGTAGATGTTCGAGCGTTCACACTGCTGCAGTCATCATACTTGGGTTATCCTGCCGTCAGACGGTCCCGCAGTCGGCCAGAGTTCCAAAGTCTTGGTCCGGCGTCGGTTGCTGTCGCTTCTTCCCTAACGTCAGTGTGCCAGGGGTATATAAGAGGTATCCGATGCCATTTTCTTCAGTTTTTCTTGCCCCAGATGTCAGGTGCCCCCCAGTAGGTGGTCAATACATATTGCCAATAAAACATGTAAAGAAAATACAAAGAATACCTTCAGCTAAAAGCAAATACACCACAAAGGTTGTATCAGATAGAAAGGTATAGAAAGGTTCAGCTAGGTCAGAGGGGATGGAGGGAGGGTAACCTGGACTGCAGCAGTGTGAACGCTCGAATATCTACAGTTATGGTAGGTACAAAACTGTACTATGTTCATCGTGTTACACTGCTGCAGTCATCACACTTGGGTTGAATCCCAAAGCTATGGATGGGTGGTGGAGTTAAACAGGGTTTGAAGAAGCTAGTAGGCCCTGCAGAACTGCAGTGGCAAAGCCAGCTCTAGTCTTAGAGTATAGAGGTAAGGGATAGTGTTTGGTGAAGGTGTGCACTAAACTCCAAGTTGCAGCTTCCAAAATATCCTTGGTTGGTACCCCCCTGAGAAAGGCTGTTGATGTAGCTGTAGCCCTGGTGGAGTGGGACCTAATGCTAGCAGGTACCGGATTCCCATGATGTGTGTAGCACAAACGTATACAGTGTCCTATCCATTTTGAAATGGTCTGTTTTGAGATAGCTTTTCCTTGTGATCCTGCAGCATAGGATAAAAAGAGCTGGTCAGATTTTCTGAAAGCCTTAGTTTTATCCAAGTAGTAACGTAATTGCCTGTGAATGTCCAAAGAGTGCAGGAGTCTTTCTCCTTTGTTCTGGGGGTTTGGGAAAAAGGTGGGTAAATGAATGGTTTGGTTTAGGGCCACACTAGATACCACCTTTGGCATAAAGGAAGAGTTAGTTCGTAGAGCGACTGTCTGTTTTACTAAACCAGGGATTCTAATTTTCGTGATGGGATCCAACGATCAATATTTGTGGAGTTTCTGACTTTTCAACAGTGTGGATGTACGGACGTTTGTGACTGGTGTATGCTACTTACTTTAGGGCTTGGATTTAATAATAACCACATTCTTCTATATTGTGTTCGGTTTGTTTTTTGTTTTCTAAACTTTGCAGTTAACTGTCACTTGGATGAGTATGTTATAAAAAATAATAGATACATGTTTACCTAGGAACTGTTTTCTTCCTGATATAATGGTCTATCGGAACCTGCCGAAATATTGAACATTATTTCAACTTTACATTTTTTTGAGTGGCTTCCAATAGTTGGGACTATAAATACATCACCTAATATGTAGCCAATTATACAATTTTGGTTTAATAACAGAATAATCTACTGCATTTTTCAGTATATGAAATTTGACCTATTTTCAAGCAGTCAGCTATATTCCATAGTGTGTTTTACTGTTTTTTGCTCTTTTTTCATGTCTATGCTTGGGCCAATTATGGACATTGTTATACACTACTGACAACTGTATACATTTAAAGCAAGTTGAGGTACACTGGTGTAAGGGTTTCACATATAACTTGAGTAGTTTGGTGTGCATTTATATTTTGGCCATTTATCTTTTGATCAAACACTGGATGCCTGTCTTTGACTTGTAGGTCATACATTTTATATTGAATTCAGCCAAAGCCACATATATGTGGAATATTGTTTACATTTAGATCATATCGAGTGTAAAAGGGCCCACCATTCTTTTTTGCTCTCCTTGTTGCTTTATCTTTACTTTTAAAATTATATATAGATATTATTTACAAGTGGCGCCTCGATCAATATCACCATTGGGTGAGCTGTTAATATATGATATTGTTGGTTGAGATGTAGTTGGCCATTTTATGACAAATATACACTATTTTCATTTAAATTTGGTGCAACATACTGGCTGAGACGTAGGTCGGCCAATATCTTATATTTTCCAAAGGCTTTGGTAGAGACGCAAGTCGGCCAACAAATATATATTTTTTCCTCCTTTTTTCATACACTGGCATTGGTTGACGCATTTAAATTCTATGGAAATATATGTAAAAAAATGTTTACATTACAGTAGTAGAGACGAAGGTCGACTTATATTAAACCAATTGGCAAAAAATTTTCTCAAAACTTTTTTTCTTAAAAATCTTTTTTCTAAATATTTTTTGAGAGCAGTGATTGCTGTGTGGACCTTTTTTGTTACATTCTCCTTTTTTTGATGGGACTACAGGTCAGACATTGACATTTGTTTGTTTCATGATCATTGGCTTGGAGGCAACTTTTAATGCACAGCAACCTCAAGTTTATTTTCAGATAGGGTGATTTCATATCCATTTGAAAAATATTGTATGTTACTACCATTTGGTACAAATATTTTCTATTGATTTTTATGTTTGAATACCTTACAGACATGAGTGGCACAATGGACTTAAAAGGTATCTTACAAGGGTTATCTGCAGACAAAGACAATCTGAAAGTTTTTGGCTTAAACCTATCTGGTTTTAGTGATCCCAATACCAACAAGGGGGATGCCAAATATCTTTGTGGCATATTGTTCCAAAAAATAACCAGAAATATGAGGACTTTAAGAGCCAACATCTGGCATCTTAAGTTATTTAAGGCATATAAATTGAAAAAAATTACACCCCGGGGGTTAAGAATTCGCATTCAACCACTAGTGGGTTTGATTGATCAACAGCTGTGCAAAGACTGGGCAGAAACCCAACATCAAGTCTCTATGTTATTTGTTGATACCCTTATTTCTTATTATGAACGTATGATCGATTCACAGACTGTAGAAATTTACAACAATTGTCTAGAGGCTCAAGTTTTTGAGTCTGAAGACTTTTATAATAATCATTTAACAAATTTGGCCAAAGATTTATCAATACTGGAGGAGCAACTAATCAAAAAGAAAACACAAATTTCAACGTGATATGGCTGACTATGAAAAAGGGAAACCTTTTGTCACTCAGAAAAGTGTTCGATTTTTTGATTCTAGCAATAAAGCTAATAACAGGAGAAAAAGGCCTAGTTCTATATTGAGAAAAAATACTCAAACTACAAGTGGCACTTCAGAAGATGATACATCTTCCGCCACAGATTATGACTGCCCTTCCAACCAGGAGTCCCCAGTGGCAAAAAGAAAACAATCAACAGACCCTTTAGACCCAGGACATGTAGAGGTGGTAGAAAACACAGGAAAAGGTACACACAGTCTGCAACTGTTGTTACAGAAAATTGAGTGTCAATAAATAATGTACATAATATATCTTCATTTGGATTGTCATCTGTACACAATAAATTACAACAAGGGTCTTAATTTTGTGCCATCTTTTGTCCCTGAACACATACTGGTCAATGAACTCAATGATTTTTGTACATTGATTAACTTAAAAATATTTTTTCAGATTCTGATGAGTCTCAAAGATCTACTGGGTTCCAATTTGGGAGATCAGACTTTCAACCTCCCATGGACAAGCAAGTAGCCATATTTAAAGAATGTGTTACAAAGGATCTAAATTTTTCTTTAGGCTATCAGCTGATGAGACAATTTAACTCTTCAAGAACAACAAGCGCTACAGGAACTCAGTTCCAATCACAACATAGTCATTGCACCAGCTGATAAGGGGGGAGGCATTGTAATAATGGACTGGTCGATGTACCAAGCAGAAGCCCATAAACAATTGTCTGACGCCAGGTTTTACATACACATGGTGGTTGATCCAACACCTAATTTCAAAATACATATTGATTCCTTTTTGGATTTGGCCACTGAAGAAGGTGTTACTGACAAACATACATGCAAACAACTTAAAGTTTCTGATCCCATCGCTCAGTATTTATACTTGCTTCCAAAGATCCACAAGCATCCAACATGCCCACCCGGTAGGCCTATTGTTTGCGGGAGAGGATCCCTTACTGAACCACTATCAGCATTCCTCACATATTATTTAAAACCATTACTATCTATGGTCAGATCTAGGTTGCAAGATACCACAGAATTTCTAAATATTGTTCAAGACACACAATTGGAATCAGACTGGTGGCTATGTACATAGGATGTCACTTCCCTTTATACCAGCATCCCACATGATGCTGGTATATCAGCTATTGCATATTGGCTAGATAGATCCCAACTATATACTCCGGGATTTAACAACTTTTTAATCAAACTGACCCAATATGCGTTAACTAAGAACATTTTCTATTTTGAAGGACAAGCGTATTGGCAAGTAAGAGGCACAGCTATGGGAGCACCTTTTGCTCCCATACATGCAGATTTGTTCATGGGGTTTTTTGAAGAACAATTTATATATGATTCTCATAATAACATTTATATGCAAGAACTAGATATTTGGTGAAGATACCTAGATGATTGTTGGATGGTGTGGCGGGGTGATTTAACCTTAGTACATGAGTTTGTTAAATATTTGAATAACAACACATGGGATATTCAGTTTACTTTAACTACAACACCAAGAAATAGTTTTTTTGGATGTATTAGTCTCTCGACAGGCTGATCATACGCTGGCCACTCGTGTACATAGGAAATTTCCACAATACAACACACTTTTGCATACATCTAGTTATCATCCCCGCCACATCATTAACAACATCCCCAAATCTCAATTTTTATGTATGAAACTATCGGTTCTTCTCAAGAATCCAATTCAGAATGTGAACAAGATCTGACTGACTGATAAGTAGAGGGTATAATAGATATCGCATTACCCAAACTATCAATCAAGTTAAAGAGATGCCCAGATCACAACTTTTACAATATAAACATTCACATGATAGACCCAAGACAGTAACATCTCAACCTTAGGTTTGTCACTACATTTGGCAGTAACACACCCTCATTCAGAAATATTATTAATAATCATTGGGAAATTTTATGGGCTCATGAATATTTGAATGAGATATTACCTGAAAGATGTGTTTTTTCTTATCGTAGGGGTAGAACCATCAACTCCCAATTTACACATTACAAAAGGTATAATCCGTCCACACCGATTCAGACAACTCTATTTGGTGATCTATTGATAGGCTGTTTTCCTTGTGGTCATTGCAGTGCATGCAGACATATCTTTAAGACTAAAGAATTTATTAGTTGTAATACCTCTAGGGTATACCAGATAAAAATTTTTGGTAACTGCAGCACTGATTGGGTGATCGGCCACGTGCACAAGTTTTTCCTTTTATGTAGGCCAAACCTCAAGACCACTTAGACATCGGATAAGTGAACACCTCAGTGTCATCAGAAATCATAAAATCTCCAATGCCCTATATAAACATACCATGATTCACCAAACTGCACAATTTAAATTCACCATTATTGATAAAATTGACATGCATAGAAATCTTAAAGCAGGCTGACATGACAGATTAAATAATATGGAATCCTCATGGATTACCAGGTTAGGAGTCTTATTCAAACCTGGTTTAAATGAAACAAATTAGTTAGTTGGTATCAGCCTATGACTTGATGAATTTTTGAAGTTTTGTTTAAATTAATGGATTGATTTTTTCAGGTTAAATGGTATACATACATACTTATATATTTTATAATCTTTACTTTTGAAATGTGTGTATATATGTGTGTATATATTGTTTCAAGGTGTATACACCTTTAATAGTCTCGGGTATATAAATAACCACCAGGATGTGCTATCTTGATCACTCTTATTTTTATTGTACTGAGGAAGGCTGGATATATAGCCGAAACCGGTTTGCAGTATGTAGATTCAGATATTGCCACAATAAACTAAGATTTAGGCACTTTTCTCCTTTGTGCTGGTTCGTTTTTGGTTGACTTGGATGTTCTTGGTTTGAACCATGCACTTGTTCCACCTTGCGTGTATTTGGTTTGTTCCTTGTTTAGGTAATTTGCCATGCAGCCAGATTTAAAGTCTTGAGCTGGCTGTGTAGAATCTGATTGTTTTGCTGAGTGAGCAGGTGAGGAATTTGGGGTAAAATCCATGGTGGGCCATGTTCCTTAGTATTGGATACCAGTGCTGGCGTGGTCAGTCTGGAGCAATGAGTATCATTTGTGGCCTCTCTAATCTGACTTTCAGCAGCAGCTTTGCTAGAAGAGGCAGTGGAGGAAAGGCATACACTGTTAATGTTTTCCAACTGAATGAGAGGGTATCCACTTTCCAAGCTAGTGGGTGGGATGTCCTTGTGCAAAATTTTCGAAGTTGTTAGTTTTGGGGGTTGGCAAACAGATCTATGTCTGGGCGTCCTCATTTTTGAGTTATTATTGCAAATACTTGTGGATCTAGTTTCCACTCGTGGGGATCCATGATGTTTCTGCTTAGGTCGTCTGCCGATGTGTTTTTCTTTCCTGGCAGGAATTGTGCTTGTAGTTGAACTTGGTAAGTCAGTGCTGTGTTCTACAAGGTCATTGCTTGCCTGCATAGGGTGTAGGAGTGTGTGCCCCCTTGCTTGTTTATGTACCAAACTACTGTGGTATTGTCCGTCTTTATTAGGAGTTGCCCTGGATGTAAGAGGTCCTTGAAAGCTGTTAGGGCATTCTGTACAGCTAGCATTTCTTTTTGATTGACATGCAGATGCCTTTGATCTGTAGCCCATTTGGCCTGAATTTACTGTCCTGCCATGTGTGCTCCCGAGGCATAGTCCGATGCATCTGTTGTTATAGTTTGCCTGGCTGTGGGTAAGGTAAAAGGCTGACCCTTGTTGAGGTGACATGCCTGTGCCCATCCACAGAAACTCCTGTTGAAGGCAGGGAATGAGTGGTATCATTGTTTCCAAGCTGTGGCTGTGCTGAGTCCATACGCTTTTCAGGTACCATTGTAATTTCCTCATATGCAGTTTTGCAAATGGTATAGGTAGTATGCAAGATGCCATGAATCCCAAGGCCTGCAGAATTTTTCTTGCAGGGAGTTGGGTCTTTGTTGCCATCATCTTGAAGTATTGAGTCAGCTGTTGTTGCTTATCTGGCGTGA
Organism: Protopterus annectens; assembly: GCF_019279795.1. Classification (NCBI taxonomy): domain Eukaryota; kingdom Metazoa; phylum Chordata; order Ceratodontiformes; family Protopteridae; genus Protopterus; species Protopterus annectens. The sequence goes on from NC_056746.1 coordinate 1,262,633,400, forward strand.
GATCAGCCATCTGGGCCGTTGTATTCAAGCTGGCACCCAGGAATATTATGTTCTGTGAGGGCACTAGTTTTGATTTCTTTTCATTTACTGTGTACCCTAGGCAACTTAGAAAATGTTTGACAAACGCCAGATGCTTTAAAAGAATGTCCTTGCTTTCTGCTTGAATAAGGCAGTCATCCAGGCATGGGTATATTTGAATTCCTCTTTGTCTGCAGTATGCAATTACTGGTGCCAGGCATTTTGTGAAGACCCTGGGCGCAGTAGGTAAGCCAAAGGGCAGTGCAGAGAATTGATAATGGGTTGAACCTGCAATAAAACGGAGGTATCTTCTGCAATTTTGTCTGATAGGGACATGCAGGTATGCCTCCTTGAGATCCAACGTTACTAGCCAAGCCTTCTTGCCCAGCATGGGAAGAAGCTGCTGTAGTGTTAGCATCTTGAATTTGGGTACTTGCAGATAAGTGTTTAGAATTGAAAGGTCCAGAATGGGTCTCCAGGCTTTGTCCTTTCTGGGGACTAGAAAGAGTCTTGAGTAAAATCCTTGTCCTTGCTCCTGTGTAGGTACCTGTTGAATCGCTCTCATTGTCCATGAGAGCTGTAATTTGTTTTTGTGCCTCTGCCCATTGATTTGGTGGAAGGTTTGGCATTCCTTTTATCCTTGGCAAGGTGTGAAAGTGGAATCTGTATCCTTGTGAGACAATGTTTAGGACCCATTTGTCTTTTGTGATGATGTGCCAGTTGTCTGCAAAAAGTGCTAATTTTCCTCCCAAGGGAGCTGCCAAGAGAGATTTGCTTGGCAGTCTGAGGGTTAAGTCATTGTGTTTGTCTTCTGCTAGCTCGGGGCCTGTCTTCTCCTCCTTTCTGGGTAGCGGCACCCCATTGGCAAGGTTTGTACGGGCCTTGTGACTGACCTCTGCCCCTTGGGCGTCTGTATTTGCCCCTCTGCTGTCAGAAGCTGGAAAGGACCAGTTTTTTGTTGGCCAATTTCTGCTGAAACGAGGGGTTGAACCTGTAAAAAATCTTTGACCATCTGCATAGATTTTGCCTTATCCTCCATTTTCTTTAAAACCTCTTCTGCTTTTACACCAAATAAAACATCCTGCTGTAAAGGTGCATCCAATAACTTTGCTTTAACATGATCAGGCAGGGTTTGTTCTTTTAACCAAGCATGTCTACGTATAACAGACCCAGTCACTGCTGCTCTACAGGAAGCTTCCAATGAATCAAATCCACATTGTAAAGTATGTTTGTCCACCTGTTCAGCTGCATGCAACAAATCCTGCATTTCCTTGAAATCAGGCTGCTCTGAATGTGTGTTAATTTTTTGTTTTAATTGAGACATCAGGAATTGCTGATATTTCAGCATGTGAAACTGGCAATTTAAGGCCCTCATAGCTAGAGTAGCCGAGGTGTATACTTTCTTTCCTCATCTAGCTAGTGCTCTGGAATCCCTTTCAGAGGGTACAGGATTTTTAGCAATAGAGGCCTTAACTCTTTGGGACCCTGGGAAATGGTTTCTGGGTCAGCAACAGGGCTTTTATATATTAATTTGTGTGAGTCAGGGACTCTGTAGTATCTGTCTGGTATGGCTGGAGCAGGAGGTAGAGAGTCTGGATTAAGGCTAGATTTTAAGTAAACATCATCCACAATGTCTAACACGGGAGGGATAGCAAGTGGTCTGTGCTGGGGAAGTAAAAGGAACTCTCGGAGCTTTTTTTTTTAGAATCGGAGTAATCCTGGCCTTCCCAGTGGAAATATTCCCTCATGGTATGTAAAGTTTCCCCAAAGGAGTAGTCTTCTGGGGAAGATGCTGAGGGAATAGACTCCTCAGCATCAGAATCTTCATAAGGAGGAAAAGAGTATTCCTGTTCCTCAGAAGAATCTGAGGAAATTGAAACCTGGTCAGAGGAAGCATAATCCTCCTCTTGTCTTGGCCTTTTATCAGAAGGGGGATGGGAACCCCTGATTAGGGTAATTAAATCTTCAGCCATCTGAAGCATCTGTTTCTTAGGCATGGGCCCTTGTACTGGAGACTGATGTTCAGTCTTTTTTGTTTTTAAAGGAGTTTTTAGCTTAGCATAAGATTTGATAGTGAGTGTAGTCGGTCTGAAGACACCTTCTGCAACTGAAGGCATTTCTACTGCACCGGAATCTCCTTCTGCTCTGGAGTCGGAAGGGCCTAAAGAAGAAGGCTGTGGCGGCCTAGTACTCTCCGCTTGGGAATCAGAAGCCGTCTGGGGTTCTAAATCAGCGGTCGTCAGGGGCTGCGTAGGCACCTCACTAAAAACCGGAGAACCGGTGACTGGCCCAGCAGAGGCCTCGGAGTCTGGTTTGGATCTAGGCTGCCTGTCCTTATCCTTGCATTTTTTATGCATGTCGGTCGTTGGTTGCTCCAACGGTGTGGTATAATTAAATTTCCTACCAAAGTAATGTCGGGCGAAATCAAACAGACGTTTAATAGTTCGTTTATTAAACCAAGAACAAAACCGACAACCTGTGATGTCGTGGTCTGGGCCCAGGCAAGGAATGCAATAAGAATGAAAGTCCTTATGAGGTATTTGCTTCCCACAAGAAATGCAATTTTTAACTTTTTTTGACATCGGACTGAGGCAAGAAAAGGTTCCCCAATGGGGTACATAGCTTTATTCGGTCTGAAATTCAATTTGAAAATCTCAGGAGTCGGCCGACCGGCACTTGCGAACTGCTTCTGCTTCGGGCACCACGCGGCAAGAAAGACTGAAGAAAATGGCGTCTGATGCCTCTTATATACCCCTGGCGCACTGACGTCAGGGAAGACGTGACAGCAACAGACGCCGGACCAAGACTTTGGAACTCTGGCCGACTGCGGGACCGCCTGAAGCCAGGATAACCCAAGTGTGATGACTGCAGCAGTGTAACACGATGAACATCCACACTGCAAAGTATGTTTACCAACTTGTTCTGCAGAATGCATCAAATCCTGTAATTCTTTGTGTTCAGTGCAGTCAGGAATCAACATCACTTTCTGTTTAAGTAGTACCATAACATGCTGCTGATACTTTAACATATGAAACTGGCAATTTAAAGCCCTAATGGCCAAATTAGCAAAAGTGTATACCTTCTTACCCCATCTGTTCAAGGCTCTAGAATCTCTATCAGAAGGGGTAGGATTTTTGGCAGCAGTAGCCTTAATGCCTTCTGGTCCTTGGGAAATGGTCTCCGGATCCGCAGTAGGAGTCTTGAACAGGAACTTGTGAGAGTCAGGTACTCGAACACCTGTCAGGTTTTCTGGGAGCTGGAGGTAAAGTGTCTAGGGAAAGGCTAGATTCCAGGAAAGCATCATCTACAATGCCCAGAACAGGAGGGATAGCTAAAGGCCTGTGTTGAGGAAGGAGTAAGAATTCCCTATGTCTCTTTTTGGAGTCAGAGTAATCCTGGCTTTCCCTGCAGAAATGATCCCTAAAAGTGTGTGCAAGGTTTCACCAAAAGAAAAATCTCCTGGAGGGGAAGCAGAGAGAATGGAATCCTCTGCATCAGAATTCTCACAGGCAGATAAGGGCAAATCCTGGTTATCAGAAGGAACATAAATATCAGATTCCTGACCAGAAGAATCAGAAGAAAAATCAGTTCTAGGTCTCTCAGAGCGGAAAGGCTGGCTTCCCCTAATTAAGGTAATAAGGTCTTCGGACATTCTAAGCATTTGTTTTTTAGGCATATGGGCCTGAGCATGCGGTTTGGGCTTCGGTTTTCTAGGTGTGGTGTGAGTTTTAGGCCTGGATGAAGAAGATGGCGTCGGTTTAAAATGCAAGTCTGTAGGCCTGAATACACACTCAGAAGACGGTGCCTGCACAGCGGCTCCAGACCCATCAAAGGTAGAGACATCTGCAGGTTCCATAGTCGAAGAAGCATCTTGTGGCATACCAGACTTCAAATGGGTCTCAGTAGAGGCCTGCGAATCTGAGGTAGCAGGTATCGGGGGCTGGAAAAGCGCCTCACTGAGTACTAGCTGACTAGCTTAACGGAAGCGTCATTGGCAGTTTTGGACCTATGCGGTCTGTCTCTGTCTTTATCTTTGTATTTTTCTGAATATTGGTAATTGGATGGCTTAACGAAGCCATTTCGGAGTACTGATACAGAGTATCAAAATAACTTGCTGCAAAGACAGCACGACGACGAATAGTTCGGGGGTTGAACAAGGCACAAAACCGACAGCGAGGGACGTCGTGGGGTCTGGGCCTAAGCAAGGAATGCAGTACAAATGAAAATCTTTATGAGGTATTTGCTTTCCACAGGTAAGACAATTGTTAACTTTTACTGACATCGGTTGGAGCAAGAAAAGATCCCCAACGGGGTTCTTATCGTTTTTTTGAAGACTTCGGTTCTGAAACTTGAAAACGAAAATTTCAGGAGTCGGCCGACCAGCACTTGTACTGCTTCTGCTATGGGCACCGCACAGCAAGAAAGACTGATGTAATGGTGTCAGCTGCATGTTTTAAAACCCTGACGACCTGATGTCATGGAAGGAGAGAGAGCATCCGATGCAGGAATCCAAGACTCTGGTATTCAGGTCGGCTGAGTGCTACCTGCAGGCAGATAACCCAAATGCGATGACTGCAACAGTGAAACACGAAGAACATCTCCAGGCTGCAGCTTCCAGGATGTCCCTGGTAGGGACTCCTCTAGGAAATGCTGTAGAGGTTGAGGTAGCCCTAGTGGAATGAGTTCTGATCCCCTGTGGGGTAGTTTTTCCATGGTGCTTGTAGCAGAAATGGATGCAGTGCTTTGAAATGGCCTTGCCCTCTGCCCCTGTAGCAAAGCTACCTAGCAGCTGGTCAGATTTTCTGAAAGGCTTAGCACTATCAAGGTAGAACCGGAGTTATCTGTGCACTTCCAAGGAGTGCATGATCCTTTCTCTTTTATCCTGAGGATTAGGGAAAAAGGTTAAGTGGATGGATTGGTTTAGAGCCACACTGGATACCACCTTGGGCATAAAAGATGGGTTAACCCTGAGGGAAACCCTGTCAGCATGGAAAATAATGAAGGGTTCCACAGCCATTAGTGCCTGTAACTGGCACTCTTCTTGCTGAAGTAATGGCTAGAAGTAAGGCTGTTTTCCAAGAGAGGAATTTTAACTGTGCTGAAGCAGCAGGCTCAAAAGGGGGAAGCGTGAGCTTCTCTAGTACAAAGTTAAGTTCCCAGGCAGGGGTGGGCACTTGCCCTGGGGGTCTTAAATTGTTAGCCCCTTTCAGGAACTGTTTGGCCAGAGGGTGAGAAAAGAGAGGTGGCTCAGTATTATAATAAGTTGAGATGGCAGAGGCATGAATCTTAACAGAAGAAAAGGATAGGCCTTTGTGGAGCAGCTCTGCTAGGTCATCTAGGACTTGAAGTAAGGTGGGAACGGCTGTGTCCTTTTCTTGAGGATGGCTCCAAGAACAGTATCTTTTCCATTTTTCTGACTAGGATTTCCTAGTACTAGGCTGTCTGGCCTCAAGGATGACGTCCAGCACTTGTTTGCTGAGGTTTGCTGGTGGAGTATTCAAGGAATAAGCCAGGCTGCAAGGTTCAGGGTTTGCAGCTGAGGGTGCAAAATCTGTCCATCCTGCTGGGACAGCAGGGAGGGGGTCTGATGTAGGTGCCAGAGAAGCACTGCTGCCAGACTGCATATGAGTGGGTACCAATGCTGGCAGGGTCAGTCCGGGGCAATAAGGGTTGTCCTTGGTTTGTCCTGTTTGATCCCGAGTAGTACTTTTGAAAGGAGGGGCAGAGGGGGAAGGCATAAATTGAGAGGTTTTCCCATGTAAAGGATAGGGCATCCACTTTCCATGCTTGGCTGTGGGGATTTGTGGTGCAAAATTTGCTCAACTGATCGTTTTGGGGGGGAGGCAAAGAGGGCCACCTCTGGCGTCCCCCATTTGTGGGTTAGAAGCTTGAATGAGCTGGGTTCCAGTTTCCACTCGTGTGGGTCCAGTAGATTTCTGCTTAAGTCGTCTGCCAGTGAATTTTGTTTCCCTGGCAGGAATTGAGCTTGCAGGTGCACTTGGCTGCTCAAGGCTGTGTCCCACAGGGCCATGGCTAACCTGTAGAGTGGGTAGGAATGATTTCCCCATGCTTGTTTATGTACCACATAACTGTGGTGTTGTCCGTCTATCAAGAGTTGTTCTGGAAGGATAAGGTTTTTGAAGGCTATCAGATCATTCTGTACAGCTAACATTTCCTTTTGATTGATATGTAGGTGAATTTGTCCTGGGCTCCATTTGCCTTGAATGCATTTGCCAGCCATGTGAGCCCCCCATGCATAGTCTGATGCATCTGTTGCCAAGGTTTGGGCGGTGAGGGGTTGAGTGAAAGGGAGTCCCTTGTTGTGGTTGCAAGCCTCTGCCCACCAGAGGAGCTCTGCCCTTAGACAAGGAATGATGGGAATTAATTGTTTCCAGGTCCGGAAAATGTAGGCAACAGAGACTTTTTAAATACCAGTGAAGTTTCCTCATATGTAGTCTTGCATATGGAATTAGAAGAATGCATGAGGCCATGAACCCTAGGGCTTACAGTATTTTTTTTGCAGACAGCTGTGTTCTGGTGGCCATTAGTTTGAAGTAGTTTGCCCAATAAACCTGCTTTTCTTGAGTAAGGAATGTCCATCTGCGAAGTCGTGTTCAAGCTTGCTCCCAGGAATACAATATTCTGGCTGGGCACCAGATATGATTTATTTTCATTGATGGTGTACCCCAGAGAAGTTAGAAGTCTCTCTATAAATGCCAGGTGCTGAAGTAGCAATTCCTGACTGTCCACCTGAATCAGGCAATTGTCCAAGTATGGATAAATTTGAATATTTCTCTGCCTGCAGTATGCAATGGCTGGAGCCAGGCACTTTGCGAATACCCTGGCCGCAGTAGATAAGCCAAAGGGAAGTGCAGAGAAAGTACAGTTTTGTACCTACCATAAATGTAGATGTTCGAAGATCCACATTGCTGCAGTCCTTACACTTGGGTAGTCCGCTGTCCTCGGTCGGCCCGAATATCAAAGTATTAGGCTGACGTCGGTCAAGGCGCTTAAGACGGACGTCAGGGTACAAATGCGCATGACCGACGTCATATCCTCAGTCTTTTCTTGCCCCAGATGTCAGAAGACCCTAAACAGAAAGGTCAAAACCAAAAGACAGCAAAAAAGCAACCAACCACCCTTGCACTAAACATATGTACAATATATACAATATCCACAATATTTACAACCCAAACCACACAACCACCGCTAGCTACAGAGGGGAAGGAGGGAGGGTAAATTGGACTGCAGCAATGTGGATCTTCGAACATCTACATTTATGGTAGGTACAAAACTGTACTATGTTCTTCATCTCACATTGCTGCAGTCCTTACACTTGGGTAGAATCCCAAAGCAGAGATAAGGGAGGATGGCAAAACTATAAAGCAGTAGGAGCTGCCAACATGCCCTGTAAAATTGCAGTGGCAAAACCAGCCCTAGATTTAGAGTAAAGTGGAAGGTGGTAATGCTTAGAGAAAGTATGTACTGAACTCCCAGTAGCTGCCTCCAAAATATCTTTTGTTGCCACCCCCCTTAAAAAAGCTGTAGAAGTGGCAGTAGCCCTAGTGGAATGAGGCCTAATCCCAGCTGGAATCTCCTTACCATGATGGGAATAACAGAAAGCAATACAAAACCCAATCCACTTAGAAATAGTTTGTTTTGACACAGGCTTGCCCTGAGAACCCAAAGCAAAAGAAACAAATAACTGCTGAGACTGCCTGAACCCTTTAGTTCTGCTCAAATAATATCGCAACTGCCTGTGTATATCCAAGGTGTGCAAAATCTTTTCCCCTTTATTTTGGGGGTTTGCATAAAAAGTAGGCAAATGAATAGTTTGGTTTAAAGCCACACTAGAAACCACTTTAGGCATAAAGGAAGGATTAGTACGTAAAGATACCCTATCCTTATGGAAAATTAAGAAAGGCTCAACTGCCATAAGGGCCTGCAATTCAGAAACCCTTCTCGCAGAGGTAATGGCCAACAAAAAAGCAGTCTTCCATGATAAATATTTCAACTCTGCAGTAGCTGCAGGCTCAAAAGGTTGTAGAGTGAGTTTCTCCAACACAAAATTGAGATCCCAAGCAGGAGTAGGAGCTCTACGTGGGGGTCTTATATTCTTTGCCCCTCTAAGGAATTGCTTAAACAAAGGATGAGAAAACAATGGTGGGTCACAGTCATAGTGAGCAGAAATTGCTGCAGCATAAACCTTAATAGAAGAGAAGGACAAACCTTTGTCCAGTAACTCAGCAAGATATTGAAGAGCCACACTTAAATTAGGCCTAGAAACATCAAATTCCTTTGCTGCACTCCAAAACAAAAATCTCTTCCATTTATCTGCGTACACTTTCCTTGTACTAGGCCTCCTGGCCTCCAAAATAACATTCAAAACTTGCTGTGGAAGCTGAGACCCTCCAGGGTTTAAAACAGAATATGCCAGGCTGTTAGGTGAAGAGAGTGAAGTTTGACATTGAGTAAATGACTGTTCTCCTGAGACAGCAGGTGTGGAATCGAAGGCAAAGGCCATGGAGGCTCCCGTACCAGACTTCTCAGTAATGGGTACCAATGCTGTCGAGGCCAATCTGGAGCTATTAAAATCATCTTTGGCTTGTCCTGTCTGACCTTTAGAAGTACCTTTGGGAGGAGAGGCAGAGGTGGAAAGGCATACACATGAAGATTGCTCCAATTGAAAGAAAGAGCATCCACTTTCCAAGCTGTGGGATGAAACCTTTTTGTGCAAAACTTTGGCAGCTGGTAGTTTAGTGGAGAAGCGAACAGATATATGTCTGGAGTTCCCCATGACACTGTCAATTTCTGAAATACATGAGGATCCAATTTCCACTCGTGGGGATCCATAATTAAATCTGCTCAACACATCTGCTAAGGAGTTCTGTGCTCCGGCAGAAACCTTGCCTGAAGATTTAGCTGTAAACTGAGAGCAGTCTCCCACAAAATCATTGCTTGTCTGCATAGAGGATAAGAATGTGTCCCCCCTTGCTTGTTGATGTCCCACATGACAGTTGTGTTGTCTGTTAGAACCAACACCTGCCCTGGAAGAAGTAAATCCTTGAAAGCTATTAATGCAAATTGGACTGCTAACATCTCCTTCAAGTTGATATGTAGATGTTGTAGTCTGGCAGGCCACGTGTCTTGTATCCACTTTCCATTTAGATGAGCTCCCCAAGCTTTGTCTGAGGCATCTGTCGTTAGAATCTGACTCGCCTCTGGCCGGGTCACAGAGAGTCCCTTGTTTAGGTGACATTCCTGAGCCCACCACAAAAATTCCTTTTGAATGCAAGGTATTATCTGAATGACAGTGTCCATATCTTGGCAGTGCTGTGTCCATACATTTTGAGATACCATTGTAGCTTCCTCATATGCAGTTTGGCATTGGGAAGCACCAGAATACAAGATGCCATGAACCCCAAGGCTTGAAGGACTGTCCTTGCAGTCAGCCTGGACTGATGAGACAATTGATGGAAGTAAAGGGAAAGATTCTTTTGTTTGTCCGGGGTCAAAAAGGCCATCTGGGATGCTGTATTCAGTCTCACACCCAGAAAGCACATGTCCTGAGAGGGTACTAGACTGGACTTTATTTCGTTCACAGAATACCCCAGGCATCTTAGCACTGCTATCACATATTGCAAATGATGAAGAAGTTCGTCCTTTCCTTGGGCCAGAATCAGGCAATCGTCCAAATAAGGATAGATCTGTATTCCTTTTAGCCTGAAGAAAGCTATCACTGGAGCCAGAACCTTCGTGAACACTCTGGGCAGTAGATAAGCCAAAGGGCAATGCAGAGAACTGATAATGAGAAGTCCCAGCTCGAAAACGCAGATACTTCCTGCAACTTAGCCTGATAGGAACATGAAGGTAAGCCTCCTTGAGATCCAGAGTCACCATCCAGTGATCTTTGCCCAGCAGAGGTAAAAGCTGTTGTAACGTCAACATTTTGAACTTGGGAATGTCCAGATAAGTGTTGAGGATAGATAAATCCAAAATTGGTCTCCACGTGTTCCCCTTCTTTGGTACTAGGAACAGGCGAGAATAAAATCCTAGGCCCACTTCTGGCAGAGGGACCGGCTGTATGGCCCCTATTTGAAGCAGCAGAGAAATTTGTTTGTGAGCCTCTATTCTTTGCTGAGGAGGAACGTCTGGCATGCCTTTGAAAGGAGGCAAGGTATGGAAATAAAACTTGTAACCTTGGTGTATGATATCCAATACCCATCTGTCCTGTGTAATTAAACTCCAATTTTCTTTGAAGAGTGTCAACCTTCCTCCCAAAGGCGCTGCCAGACAAGAAGGCTCTGGCAGCTGAAAAGGTAGGTCATTGGGCCTGCTTACGAAAGGACTGGCCCCTGCCCTCACCCGAAGACTGTGCAGGTGAACCCCCTGATCTAGGTCTGAAAGAGCCCTGAGCTCTGCCCCTACCACGTCTAGATCTTCCCCTAGACTGTGAATCATAAGAAGGGTACGTCCACCCCTTAGCAGGCCAATTCCTACTAAACTTCGGAGGCTGAACTTGCAAAAAATCTTTAACAGCCTGCATAGACTTAGCCTTGTCTTCCATTTTCTTTAAGACTGCCTCCACAGGTGAACCAAACAACACATCAGACTGTAAAGGAGCATCTAAAATCCTTGACTTAACATGGTCAGATAAATTCTGATCCCTCAGCCAGGCGTGCCTGCGAAGAACTGACCCAGTGGCAGCCACCCTAGACGAGGCCTGTACAGCATCAAAACCACATTGTAAAGAATGCTTACCCACCTGTTCAGAAACATGTACCAAATCTTGTAATTCTTTACACTAAATGCCTTCTGCCAGAGCATCTACCTTAGACTTCAATTGAGAAAGAAGATACTTTTGATATTTCAACATGTGAAACAGGCAATTCAAAGCCCTCATAGCTAAGGTGGAAGAAGTATAGACTTTCTTTCCCCATCTATCCAAAGCTCTGGCCTCTATCTGGAGGAACCGGATTTTTTACAACAGAGGCCTTGACGCCCTTAGGTCCCTGACTAACAGTTTCTGGGTCTGCCCTAGGACTCTGAAAAGATATTTATGAGCTTCAGGCACCCTGTAATATCTGTCCGGTTTAACAGGAGCCGGAGGCAAAGAATCAGGATTAAGTGAAGCCTCTGCAAACACATCTTCCACAACATCCAGAACAGGTGGTATAGCCAAAGGCCTATGCTGGGGTAAAAGCAAAAATTCCCTAAGCCTTTTCCTGGAATCAGAGAAGTCCTGACCTTCCCACTTAAAATGTTCCCTCATGGAATGAAGAGTCTCTGAAAAAGAAAAATCCTCTGGAGGAGAAGCAGAAGGAGTAGAGTCATCCACATCAGAATCAGAATATGGAGAATACTCCTGCAAGTCTTCAGCCGAAGACTCTGAAACATCCGAAGCCTGCTCAAAACTCCCCAACTCTGGTTCCACCCTAGGCCTCTTATCAGGAGGGGGCAAAGAACCTCTAATCAAAGTAATTAAATCTTCTGCCATTTTAAGCATGTGCTTCTTGGGCACAGATCCAGATGAACTAGGAGTGACACCAACAGAAGCTAAACCTGGCCTGCCTCTGGGAGAAGCCTTGGAAACAGAAGGAGAGGGCCTAACCACCCTAGGAAGGGAGGGGAGTACAGTAACCTGAGAAGCCCCTTCAGCCTGACCTGCCTCTTGAGAGGCCACATCCTGCAATATCAAAGTCTCCCCCTGGGACTCCAGAGAAGCCTCCAGCGGAACCACCGGTTCCACTGACGCCTCTAAAGAACCGGCGTCCTGTACGGACGACTCTTCTAGCCTGGGTTTAGCTGCTTTGTCTTTGCGCTTCTTCGAAGAAGCGGGCGTTGGAGCATCCGACGGCATATTATAATTGCACCGCTTCCCGAAGACCAACCTGGCACAATCTAACCTTCGCTTAATAGTGCGCTTATTGAACCTAGCACAAAAGCGACACCCAACAACGTCGTGCTCAGGCCCCAAACAAGGAATACACGAAGTATGATAATCTCTATGCGGTATCTGTTTCCCACAAGAAATACAGTTATTCACTTTTTCTGACATCCGGTAAACCACTGAGGCAAGAAAAACTAAAATATTCCCCAACGGGGTACTTAGCCAACTTTGACTCGGTCTGAAACTCCGAATTCGAAAAATTTCAGAACGCCGAACGGCACTTGCAACGCTGCTTCTGCATCGGACCATGCGGCAAAAAAGACTGAGGATATGACGTCGGTCATGCGCATTTGTACCCTGACGTCCTGATGTCAGTCTTAAGCGCCTTGACCGACGTCAGCCTAATACTTTGATATTCGGGCCGACCGAGGACAGCGGACTACCCAAGTGTAAGGACTGCAGCAATGTGAGATGAAGAACATCTGATAGTGCATAGAGCCTGCCCTGAAACGTAGCCATTTCCTGCAAGATATCCTTATGGGGATCTGCAGATAAGCGTCTTTTAGGTCGAGAGTGACTAGCCAGGAGTCCTTGGGCTAGCATAAGAAGCAGCTGTTGTAGTGTAAGCATTTTGAATTTTGGGACCACCAGGAAGGTGTTGAGAATGGACAGGTCCAGGATAGGGCGCCAAGAGCCCTGTTTTCTGGGCACCAGGAACCGTCTGGAGTAGAAACCCTGTTCTCTTTGCTCTACTGGAACAGGTTGAATAGTCCTGATACTGGGAAGAGAAAGTACTTGCTTTTGAGCCTTTGCCCACTGGTTTGGAGGAAGGCCTGTCAACCCCCTTGGGGTTGGCAGTGAGTGGAAGTAGAATCTGTATCCCTGGGATACAATGCTTAGGACCCATTGATCCTGGGTAATGGACATCCAGATTTTTGCATGCAGGGCGAGTTTTCCTCCTAGTGCTTGGGCATGGTTGGGAAGGATGGTAGAAAAGTCATTGTGAATTTTTTCCATAAGGGTGTGACTTACCACTCCCTGTTTTTGAGGGGGGAGCACTCCACTGTTTAGATCTCTGCGTACCCTGAGACTGTAGCGTTGGAGGTCTGTTGCCCCTGGGTTTGGGCTGAGAAGAACTGGTAGGGATTGGAAAGGACCAGTTTTTTGAAGGCCAATGCCTACTGAATCTAGGTGGCTGTACTTGTAAGAAATCTTTCACAGTTTGCATAGAGTTGGCTTTTTCCTCCATCTTTTTTAAGAACCTCTTGTGCTTTTGTGCTAAACAAACATTCCTGGTTTAATGGAGCAACTAGTAACTTTGCTTTGACATGGTCTGGCAAGATTTGTTCCTTCAGCCAGGCATGCCTTCTCAGCAGCCCTGCAAAATGCTTCTAAGGCATCAAAACCACACTGCAAAGTATGTTTACTGACTTGGTTTGCAGAATGCAGTAACTCTTGTAAATCTTTATTTTCAGCAAAATCTGGAAGCAACAACATTTTTTGTTTAATTAGTTCCGTAATATGATACTGGTACTTCAACATGCGAAACTGGAAATTTAAAGCCCTGATGGCAAGAGTTGCAGAGGTATATAACTTCTTGCCCAATCTGTCCGTAAGGCCTCGAATCCCTGTCTGAAGGGGTAGGATTTTTGGCTGTAGTAGCCTTAATACCTTTAGGCCCCTGGGAAATGGTCTCTGGATCCGCAGTGGGATTCTTAAAAAGAAATTTGAGAGAGACATGTACCCTTGTAGTACCGGCCAGTCTTTCTGGAAGATGGTGGTAAAGTATCAGGAGTAAGACTGGATTCCATGAAATCATCATCTACAATATCCAGGACAGGGGGTATAGTTAGAGGCCTGTGCTGAGGCAAGTCTAAAAATTCTCAGAGTCCCTTTTTGGACTGTAGGTAGTCCTGGCATTCCCAGCAGAAATGCTCTCTTAAGGTATGCAAGGTTTCACCAAAAGAAAAGTCCTCTGGAGGAGAGGCTGAGAGAATGGAATCCTCTGCATATGAATCCTCATAAGTATATAAGGGTATGTCCTGGTAATCAGGAGGATCAGAGTCATCGGACTCATGGTCTGTTGAATCAGAAGGGAAATCAATTTTCTCTTTTAGAGGGGGAAGGCTGGCTTCCCCTAATTAGAGTTATAAGGTCTTCAGCCATTCTAAGCATTTGTTTCTGTGGCATGGGAGCTTGAGCATGTGCTTTGGTCGTCGGTTTTCTAGGGCTAGTGCAAACTCTGGGCCTGAGAAACTCTGTTTTAGTCTGAAACGACGTAGTCGGTTTAATACGAACATCGGAAGGTCGGAATACACCCTCAGAAGCCGGTGCCTGCACAGCGGCTCCGGACTCATCCAAGGTAGAGACATCCGCAGGTTCCATAATCGAAGAAGCATCTCGCAGCATACCGGACTCCGAATGGGTCTCAGCAGAGGCCTGTGAATCTGTAGAAGTGGGCATCAGGGGCTATGAATGCACCTCACTGAGTACCGGCAGACTGGCAACTAGCTTAACATAAGCATCGTCAGCAGTTTTGGACCTATGTGGTCTTTCTCTGCCTTTATCCTTTCGTTTTTTTTTCGGAAGATCGATAGTCGGATGGCTTACTAAAGCCATTTCAGAATACGGAGAATGAGAGCAAAAGAATTTAGCGACAAAGATAGCCTGACGAATGGTTAGGGCATTAAACAAGGCACAAAACCAACAGCGAGGGACATTGTGGTCTGGGCCTAAACAGGCAACGCAGTAAGAATGAAAATCTCTGAGGTATTTGCTTTCCACAGGCAAGACAACTGAAATTTTCTGACATCGGTTAGAGCAAGAAAAAAGAATCCCCAACAGGGTACTTGGCTTTAGAAGACTTCAAGATTGAAACTCAAAAAACGAAAACTTCAGGTAGCGGCCGACCGGCACTTGTGAACTGTTTCTGCTTCAGGCTCCTGCACGGGATGAAAAGCTGATGTAATGGCATCCGCTGCATGTTTCATACCCCTGACTACTTGACGTCATGGAAGAGGCGACAGCATCCGATGCAGAAATCCCAAGACTCTGGTATTCGGGCCGACTGAGGGCTACCTGCAGGCAGATAACCCAAGTGTGATGCCTGCAACAGTGAAACACGAAGAACATCTTGAAGGCCATTCAGACAGTCCCAAAGAGAGTAACAAGTGATGTCAGCCAAAATTGTCTAGTGTCATATGCTGGCTAGTCTGCTGTTGGTCTAAAGTAGAGGTTCCTAGTGCCTAAGAGATAAGCCCATAGACCAAAAAAAAAAAAAAACCTACAGGGGGTTGGAGGGAGAGGAGGACTACTGCAACATGGAAGAGGACATCTATGGTTATGCTAAGATTTTACACAACTATTCTACGTTTTATTCCTATGTTGCAGTATCCTTAGTGTGGGAGTGTACCACAGCTTAAACAGAGAGAAAGATGAAGATAGAAGTGGAAGATTCCAGAAAACCCTGCAGGATTGCTCTAGCAAAACCTGCTCTGTCTCTGGAAACGTGGTCCAATTTGTAGTGTCTGGTGAAGGGTGTGAATTGTGGATCAGGTGTTTGCTTCCAGAATGGATGCTGTGTCCAGCCCTTTGAGGAAAGGTTTGGAAGTAGCCATGCCTCTGGTAGAGTGACCTCTCAACCACTGTGGGAAGTGCTTGCCATGGTGTGAGTAGCAGAAGGAAATGGATTTTCTAATCCAACAAGACATTCTTTGTTTGGAGACTGCCTTGCCCAGAGCCCTGGGGTGGAAGGAAACAAATAGCTGGTCAGATTTTCTGACTGACTTAGTTTTGTCTAGGTAGAACCTAAGTTGCCTGTGCACATCCAGGGAATGGAGAATCCTCTCACAACTGTTAGTTGGAGAGGGGAAGAAGGTAGGTAGGTGAATGGATTGGTTCAAGCAAAGTTCATTGACCACTTTAGGCATGAAGGAAGGGTTAGTGCGTAGGACACCCTATCCTTGTGGAATGTGGTACAGAGGGGGCAGGACAGTCTTCCATGTACACATTTGGAGCATAGCAGTGCTAGCTGGCTCAAAAGGGGCCAGTGTTAGATTTTCCAGAATGAAGTTCAAGTCCCAGGGTGGTGGGATGTGTAGTTTTACATCCAGCCTGGATAGCAAAGGAGGATCTAGAGGTTGGCAAGCTGAAATGGTTGAAAGGTGGACTTTCACTGAACGGTAGAAAAGGCCATCCTTAATGAGTTCACATACACAGGCAAGAACTAGGGTGCCTGGTCGGGGTTACCTGTCCTTATTTTGACACCATTTGGAAAATCTCTCCCATTTTGATAAATATGATTTCCTAGTTGCAGGTTTCTTGGCCTCCCTCAGGACTGTAAGCATGTCCTTTGAGTAGTGGTGTCTGAAAGGAATTAGAACTTTATCACCCGGAGTTTTAGGTCTAACATCTGTTAGTGAGGGTGAATTAGAGTTCCCTTTTGCTGTGGGAGTAGGTCCACCTCGTGGGGTAACTTGTGGTGATTGCCCTTGGCTAATGAGAGAAGGGGGAACCAGTGTTGCCTTAGCCAGCAGGGAGTCACCAACAAGACTTGGTTTGCCCTTCTTGATTTTCAGTAGGACCTTTTGGATTAGTGGGAAGGGTGGAAAAGCATATAGAAACAGTCCCTTCCATGGAATGCTGAAGGCATCCACCCTCCAGGCAAGTGGAGAGTTATCCTTGGTGCAGAATTTTTTCAACTGTCTGTTCTGGGGGGAGGCAAACAGATCCATTTGAGGTGTGCCCCACCAGTGGACAACGTCTAGAAAGGTCTCCCTGTTCAAATCCACTCATGCTGTAGAGAGGATGTTCTGCTGAGAATATCCGCTTGTTTGTTGTCCTGAGAGGGGATATATGAGGCCTGCAGGGTTAAGTTGTGCCTGGAGGCGAGGTCTCAAATTTGTATAGTTATCCTGCATAGGAGGTAAGCTCTGTTCCCTCCTTGTTTGATGAGATACATCATTACTGTGGTGTTGTCTGTGAATATCTGAAGAGGGCCCGGTTGGAGAATAGGAAGAAAAGCCTCCAGGGCCCAAAGGACTGCAGTCATTTCCCTTACACTGAAATGCTTCTTCTGAAGGGTAGGATTCCATGCCTCCTTTACCCTGAAACTTTTGAAGGTGGCTCACCACCGTAGGTCTGATGCATCTGTATGCATAAGTTGGGCTGGGGAGGGGATTTGAAGTGGAAGACCAGGGTTGTGAAGGATTTGTTGAATCCACCACCTTAGTTCTGTTTTGAGGGAGGGCAGAATGGGAATTTGTTGCTCTAGAGAGTGTTGGTGTTGTGACCACACATTTTTCAGGTACCATTGGAACATTTGCATGTGCATTCTTGTTAAGGGAAGTATATGAATAGTGGCTGCCATTAGCCCCAGGAGTTGCAAGAACTGTCTTGCAGACATCTGAGGAGCTAGTAAAAGTTTTAGGAAGTGACTGGAGAATGACAGGACTTTGTCCTGGGGAAGGAAAGCGTGCAACAGGTCTGTCCTGATCCTGCAGCCCAGAAAGATTTTGTCTTGGTGCGGGAGTAAATAGGATTTGTTTAAGCTGAGGGTGAAACCCAGGTTTTGTAGAAGGGAGATGGTGAACCTGAGATGACTTTGAAGGTTGTCTTCTGTTTTTGCTAGAAGGAGAAAGTCGTCTAGGTAGAGATAGATTTGGACACTTTTAGTCCTGAAGTAAACGATGGCTGGGGTTAGAAATTTTGTGAATACCCTAGGTGCAGCAAAAAAAACTAAGGGCAAGGCTGTAAACTGAAAATGAGAGAAGGGTCCAGGTAAAACGTAAGAATTTTCTGTTGGAGGGTTTTATGGGAATATGGAGATTTGCCTCCTTTAGATCTAGAGTGGGCATGTACATCTAGGCTGGGATTAAAGGGAGAAGAGTTTGAAGGGATAGCATCCTGAATGACGGTACTTTTAGGAATCGATTTAGGAAGGATAAATCTAGTATTGGTATCCAAGGCCCATCTTTTTTGGGTACCAGAAAGAGTCGGGGGGAAAAAAATCCTTTTCCTTCCTGCCCTGGAGGGACAGTTCTATTGTTCCTAATCTATGAAGTCTAGTAAAATGTGAGGAATGAGGTGGATTTGATTTTGAGGGGATGGGTTTTTCCTTCCAAGAAAGGAAATATCCATTTTGAATGACAGTCAGTACACAGTGGTCTGATGTGATGGTTTTCCAAAAGGGGAGGCAATGGGGAGGTGGACTGACAAAAGCAGATGGCAAGGCAGTCACACATTATTGGGTGCACTTCTATCGTAAAAAGGCTGTCTTGGAGTAGGTTGTGAGGTAACTGGTCTGGAGTAGGTTTGCCTCCTGGTTCCTCTCCTGTATCTGGTAGAGGAGCGGGTACCAGAGGAAGGAGTTCTCCAGACAAAAGAAGCGTTTGCAGGATAATTCTTGTAGTACTTGGGAATAGGAGACACAAGCAAATGTTTGATGTCCTGAAGCTCCTTACTTTTCACCTGCAGATTTTTAGAAAGTTCTGCAGATTGTTTGCCAAACAAGAGGTTATGGTCTAATGGGGCATCCAGAGTTTTAGATTTGAAATCCTCAGGGAGTGGATGGAGGTGAAAGCCAAGAGTATCTGTGGAGAACTGAAGCAGAAGCTGCAGACCTAGCAGAGACATCTGAGGCATCATAACTGCTACCTGAGAAGTCAGGGACAATTTAGATGCTATCTCAGTTTTGGTAGGGCAGTCAGGGGTGGCAGCCAAGAGACTGGAGGCTAGTGAAACTAAGTCCAGGGCATATTTTATCATATGTGTTTGATAAGGGACAGGTCAGAAGGCCAGGGTGGAGGAGATGTACACTTTTTTCCCAATCCTGTCCATGCTTCTGCTATCCTTATCAGTGGGCAGAAGAGATGCTGAAGGAATCAGTCTAGACTGCTTGTCAGGGGAGACAGCAATTACTGCAGGGTCTGCCAGGGGGGGCTTAACTAAGAATTTTTGGCCATCAGGCACTTTGTAGAACCTATCTGGTCTCAGGTGGTTGAGAGTCCGGATTCTTGGATGCAGAGGTGAAACCATACAGATAGGCAGGTTAAGACAGGTGGGATGGCAGACGGGGAGGGTGATTCCACTTGAAGGAGTTCAAAGTACCTCCTCTGGGTGTCAGTCATCTCGGTAGTGTCCCACATGAAGTATTCTTTCATCTTTGTAATTGTCTCCCCAAAGGTGATAGGGAGTCCCCTTCAATGGATTCCTCATCTAGGGACTAGTATTCCAGAGGGGAGGTAATTTATGAGGCATAAGAAATAGACTCATCAGAAGATGAGTAGTAAGGTTCTAAATCCTCCTCTCTTTCGTGGATAGTAGGCAAGGGGAGAGAGGTGGCAGAAGCAGGCCTAGGACAAAGCACTGGAATAGTGGCGGGGGAAGAGCCATAAAAGCCTGTATCACGGAGTTGGTAAATGATTGCCAGTCTGGGACTCCTTCAGGGGTAGGAGTAAGGTGTTTGATTTGCTGTTTTCGCTTAGAAGGCATAGGTCTGGGAGAAGGCTTGGGTTCTGGAGCCTGGGCTTCAGGTAATGGCATCCCTGTCGGTCGTCCAAATATTTCTGGTTCCCTCTCGACTTTGGTAGGGACTGACGTCTGTACCATCTCAAAGGATGCGCAGACCACTACTTCTGAAGTGGCTTCCTCAGCGGGAGCCGTCGAAGTAGACAATTCTTTCGGACATCCCTCAACCTCTAGATCGGAGGCTGGCCAATGGCAAAGAGGCAAAGGAGGTAAAGCTTGGAAACTTTGACCTTTTTCCATGGTGGTTCAGTCGGAACAGCCGATTTGGGATCCATCCTGAGTGCAAGTTTTTTTGAGTCATTGGTTCTCTAAACATAAGTCGAGGGTGGCCAGAAAGCTACAAAGGGTATTCAGAACAAATGATTGGCAAATGGAACAAGCAGTATGGTCGTGTTCCTTCCCTAGACAACAGCATTTGCCCTTCTTAGTTAACATCAGCTAACAATAATTGCAGCTAACCAAGCTCAAGCAAAAAAACAGAATATTTCCCCAACAGGTTCTTAACTTTTTAGAAGTCGAGTACAGCAACAAAGCAATCGATGTGACGTCTTCTGCGGCTGAAAAGTTCTGAGGTCTGTGTGTGCAGACATCACATTTAATGTCCCTGGTTTATGGCCCTATGTGTGACATCCCACGCACCTACAGCAACCAGGCTTAAGCTTTTGTATAGGAGCCGACGTTCTAGTCGCCTAAGAATACTGCAACATGGAAATAGAAGGGCATCGGCACTTTGAGTGCCTGGTCACCTGGGCAGTAATGGCCAGGAGGGAAGACAGTGATGCTTTGGCTGCACAGTCTGGAATATCAGCCAACGTCTTGGTGGCTTTTTCCAGGAGGGCTACAGTATACTTGGCCATGTGTGTTTGGTAATTAGTAGCCCAAAAGGACAGGTTAGGAGAAGTGCAAATCTTCTTTCCCAGACGCTCCATCATCTTGCTGTCTTTAGTCAGCAGAAACTATGGTGGTTGCAGGAAGGAGTTTGGAAGCCTTATCTGTGGATATGGAGATAGTGGTTGGGTCTGCTGGAGGACACCTAAGGGAGGTACTTGTCTGAATCAGGCACTTTATAGTCTGTCAGGTCTGCATGGGGCAAATGGTTGTGAATCTGGATTTAAAGATGCGGAGGAGAAGGCATCCAGAAAAGCAGTTGGGATTGGAGGTACAAGCAGGAGGACTCGGGGAGTCCATCCAAATTAGGTCACAGTACCGCTTTTGAACCTCATTCATTTCAGTGGATACCCACCTAAAGTGGTCTTTCATTTTAGATATAGTTTCCCCAAAGGTCAAATCCTCAGCTAGGGAGTCAGGGTCTACGGATTCTTCTTCTGGGGAACTGTACCTCAAAGGAGAAGTGATCTGGGAGGTGTAAGAGAGGAGTCTTCACAGGAAGAATCAGAAAAATCCTCTTCTCTTCTAGCAGGGTCTGAGGATTGAGGCCTAGAACTCAAGAGTGGAGGGGCAATGCTAGCACTGCCTGCAGAGGTAGGCCATTGGGCCATAAAGGCATTGAACAAGCTTTGGTTGAAAGCCTGCCAGTCAGGCATGCTTTTCAGAAGGGGAAGAGATGTGCTTCATTTTTGGTGTTTTTTTTGAGGGGCCTAGCTGGTGTCAGAGTAGGAGAAGGCCTTGAGTCTGGAGACAACATGGGAGCATCGGAATCCAATGGGCCTACAGAAAGCGCTGGTTCTCTCCTGGCATCGGAGACAAGACGTCACTAATGCCTCTACGAGCATGCCATCTGCGCAGGATTGTGAGACTTCCTCGGAGGTACCTGCTTTACCCTTTGTGGCGGGATCAGAGTCCTATGCCAGGCTGTCGGCCACAGACCCAGTGCCAGATGGTAGAGGCACAGCGGTAGTGTAGGCCGCATGGGTTTGGCCTTCTTCTTTGGCGGTTCTGAAGGAAAGTTGGAAGAGCCCTCCATCACTAGCTCTAGTGGTTTCAACCGCTGATTTTCTAAATACAAGTTTAGAGCATGCAAGTGGCTACTTAGGGTTTTGGGGACGAACGCCTGACAAATAGGACAGTTCTCGTAATCGTGTTCTTTACCCAAGCAAAAAAGGTACTGATCATGAGCGTCTTTGTGGGGAATCTGCCGGACACACAGACTTGCCCTTTCTGGATGGCATGAACAAGCAATACAATCAAAAATGAAGGACTGAAAGGTTCCCCAAAGGGGTAATTATCTGATTTTTCAAATCAGACGTCAGCAAGTTCTCATAATCGTGTTCTTTACCCAAGCACAAAAGGCACTGATCGTGAGTGTCTTTGAAGAAAATTTATATAAAGATATTGAGCATAATAGGAAACCTTTTTATAGATGCACAAGATGTGGAAGGAGTAAAGATACACAAACTGATAAAAGGTGTGCAAATTCTAAAAATTATTCTCAGACACAACAGATTACAGATATATTTACAAAATCTTATGCAAAACAGTTTGGCTCCGCAAAAGGGATAAGTTGTCCTAGTGACATCCAGGTAACCCTAGACACTGGAATCAAATTAGATTATATTGGAAAAGAAATGCACAAGCTGGATCCAAACAAAGCACAGGGAGGAGACAGAATTAGTAACAATGACATGAGAATACTTCAGGAAGAACTTATGGTACCATTATATCTATTATTCACTAGGTCATGTAATATGGGGACATTCCTAAAGATTGGAGACAAGCGCTTATTTAACCTGTCTTTGGGTTTGTCCTGCTCCCCTTTCCCTTAAAGTCATATAGACCCTTAAGCCTACTTTCATTTTGTGGAAAGATAATGGAGAAGGTAATATTGGATAAGTTACTGTCAGAACTGGGTAGACTGGGACTTGAAATCATATCAGCATGCATACATTGAAAAAAGAACTACTACCACCTGTAACGATGTTCTATAACAATATAATAGCTATGAATGAAAAATTGTGCTGTGATGTAATTTATATAGATTTAACTTCAGCATCTGACAGGGTCATAAGCAAAACACTGATCAATAAATCAGTACAACTAGGTATTGATTTATCATACAGCAACTGGACAGGTGAAATCCTTGGTTACAGTCAGGGTGTCCCACAGGGCTCTGTCCTAGGCCCTTACTTGTTTAGATTGTATCTTTCAGACCTAAATTTTTCATCTGAGGTGTTCTACAGTCTATATGCAGACGACCTGAAATTGGGTAAACTGATTACACGCGTTACAGAGAAGGCATGTCAGCAAAATAACGTCACTAAACTGACCATTTGGGCACAGGAGAATAATGTACTGATAAATGCATCAAAAACTAAGGATATGAGATTTGGAAGACAAATTAAAAGGTGAATATCTAATACAGCACACAGTGATCAAAACTGTAGACTCATTTAAGGACCTGGGTATATGGGTAGATTCAGCTATGAGTTTTTCTAATCATATCAGCCAACTGGTTAATGATAGTTATAAAATTATAGGTTGTATAAAAAGATTTATAAAGTCTAGGAAATCAAAAATGATGAAGTCATTGTTTGTTGGTTACATTAGACCCAAACTTGAGTATGGAATAACATGGAAACCCTATAGGAAAACAAGCATGAGTAAACTGAAAAGAGTAGAGTGGAAATATACCAAGGGCATCCATCCATGAATATAAAAATTTAAGTTATTATGAAAGACTAAAATATTTCAACTTGCGCAGTGTCTCTTACAGATATCTAAGAGGAGATCTTATTCAGGTATATAGGGCATTTAGAGACAACTACCTCTGGAAATGTTTGAGGTTATCAAAAAGTACTAGAGAATCAGATAACCTATGCAGAAGATTCTATAGGAATACAAAGTGCACTAATTGGTTCTCTGACAGTAGCTGATGTATGAACAGACTACCAAATTACATTAAAGTACTAGTTTAGATATTTTTAATAACAGTCTGGATACTTATTATAGGAAAAATGTTCTGGTATGTTGGCAAGCCGGAAGGGCATTAATGCCCATGCTTGAAATATCTATATGTATTTAAGTATTGCATGTAGAGGTACAAGCCAACTGCAGTATAATCAGGGTTGCCAGACGCCCCTATTTGGGCGGGACTGTCCTGAGATCAGCAGCCTGATCCCGAGTCCAGCATTGCAGGTTTAAATCCCGGGCAGCCTCTGCTTTTTTTTTTTTTTTTGATTGGCCCGTATACCGGCATACAGGCCAATCAGAAATCGCTAACCACAGAGCTTCTTGTGTTTAATGCGGAACATCGCAGTTGCGCATTAAACAGAAGTAGCTCCGTGTTTAGTGATTTTTGATTGGCCCGTATACCGGTATATGGGCCAATAAAAAAAAAAAAAAAAAAATTTGCAAAACAGAGCTACTTCTATTTAATGTGGAACTGCGATGTTCCGCATTAAACAGAAGTAGCTCCGTGTTTAGCGAATTTTGATTGGCCTGTATATACTGGTATACGGGCCAATCAAAAAAATCGCATAACAGAGCTACTTCTGTTTAATGCGGAACTGCGATGTTTCACATTAAACAGAAGCAACTCCGTGCTTATTTATTTTTGATTGGCCCGGGCCAATCAAATAAAAAATAAACACAGATCTACTTTTGTTTAATGCTACGTGGCCAGTCGGAAATATGGCAACCCTGAGTATAACAAAATTACAAAAAAATCTGGGCATGTAAGGAGGTAGAGACAAGTGAAGAAAATAATTTTTGTTTAAAAAAAAAAAAAACTTTTTTTTTTAACATGCCATACTACGTATAAGACAGCATTACAGCAACTGTGATGCATCAATAGCTACAAACATTACTCTATCTGCATATACAATTAACACATGCTTATTTAAAAACAGATAAACCAGAGGAAAATAATCCAAATTTTTCAAATTACCTACTCCCTAGAATTTTGAGCTTTAAAATTCAGCCAGTGAAACTACTGGACACATAATATAACATTTTACTTTTCTTTTTAAACATTGCTAAAACTACATCTGCTGCAAGTTTAAACAGTGTAGAGAACTCTATTTCTTCTCAACTAGCCAATGATCCTGGCTTAACCCAGGGAATAAGTACTAGAGCCCAGAAAGCCTGGACTAGTTACTAAAAACAAAACAAATTAACATGATGCAATGCCTCTCCTTACCTGACTGAGATGTGGGGCGAGGAGCCCGTGCTGCCAGCTCTGCATTACTCCCACCTGCATTTATTAGAGGTGCAGATACACTTCCTACTTGTGGTGCCAGGGAAGCTGCAGGGCTGTTCATTCTGATGGCACCTAACAAAAAAAAAAAAAAAAAAAAAAAAAGCTTTGTTCACAATGATGCAACTCAAATAAGAGTCTTAACTCTGCACACAAATCTCAAGCCTTAGCTGCCTGAATGGCTACCTATAATATATGAGACATCAGTGTTTGTGGAGTCCTTCGGGAGTTACGTCGATGCTACCAACACTCCAAAGTACATGTATTAGAATAAGTTCAGCAATGCACAATTAAAGATTCTTAGAATGAATATCTGAATTTTTTTTTTTGCCTTAATGTAGCCAGCTATGGTAACAGAACTTCTAATGTTGTGTTAACCATTTTTAGAGGATCTAAGGAAATATAAGGAAGGAGCAGGTCTGGAAAGGCTGATACCAGACACTAAGTCATGATGAGCAGTTGGTCTGGTTCAGTGGTGCAGAAGGACGGCGACTTGACTGAAATTCATTCAGTAGGGGTTCGATCAACAGACCTAGCAATGAAGTCAAGTTCAGGAGGCCAAGGAGTGAAGGGGTATCGTCTGATCAATTTTCCAGAAGGAGGGGGTTCATGCACTTGGGGGCACACTAGGTGGTGTGATTTCTCCAGTGTAGACTGGAGAAACTAAAGTGCATGCTTTGGGGAATGGGGCAAGTCTGCTCTGCAGAAGTGAGAGAAAATTCTCTGCATTTAAACCAATGCAAGACACCTACCCAGAAAGTACAGTTTTGTACCTACCATAAATGTAGATGTTCGAGTGCTAATACAGCTGCAGTCATAACAGATGGGTTCTCCTGCCATCAGGCGGGTCCTCGGTCGGCCGAATTCCAAAGTCTAGGTCCGGCGTCGGTTGTCGTCGCTTCTTCCCTGACGTCAGTGCGACAGGGGTATAAAAGAACCAGCCGACGCCATTTTCTTCAGTTTTTCTTGCCCCAGATGTCAGGTGCCCCCAGAAGGAAGGCAATACATAAAATTATGAAGTAATGCAATGCAATATAATCAAAAAACAGTAGTTGCAAGCAAATACACCATAAAAGAATACCCCTAGAGGGGAAGGAGGGAGGGAAACCTGGACTGCAGCTGTATTAGCACTCGAACATCTACATTTATGGTAGGTACAAAACTGTACTATGTTCATAGGTGCATACAGCTGCAGTCATAACAGATGGGTAGAATCCCAAAGCTAAGAAAGGGGTGGCAGGCACTAGGTGGAACTAGGAGGAGCCAAAATGCCCTGCAAGACTGCAGTGGCAAAGCCTGCTCTAGATTTGGAGAATAATGGTAGGTTGTAGTGTTTGGAGAAGGTATGCACAGAACTCCAAGTGGCTGCTTCCAAGATATCCTTGGTAGGAACTCCTCTGAGGAAGGCTGCAGAGGTGGCTGTGGCCCTGGTGGAATGAGTTCTAATGCCTGTAGGAACAGTTTTGCCATGAAAGAAATAGCAAAAGCGTATGCAGTGGGCTATCCATTTTGAGATGGTCTGCTTGGAAATTGGCTTTCCTTGAGCTCCTACCGCATAGGCCACAAAGAGCTGTTCTGATTTTCTGAAAGGTTTTGTTCTGTCCAAATAATAACGCAGTTGCCTGTGGATGTCCAAGGAATGTAGTAATCTCTCCCCTTTGTTTTGAGGATTGGGATAAAAAGTAGGTAAATGTATGGCCTGATTTAAAGCTACCCTGGATACCACTTTAGGCATAAAGGACGGGTTGGTTCGTAAGGAAACTCTGTCCTGATGGAAGACGATAAAAGGCTGGACAGCCATGATGGCCTGTAGTTCTGAAACTCTACGAACTGAAGTGATAGCCAGAAGGAAAGCTGTTTTCCAGGACAAATATTGCAAATCTGATGAAGCAGCTGGCTCAAAAGGAGGCAAAGTCAGTTTTTCCAGGATGAAATTTAGATCCCAAGCAGGTATTGGTTGTTTCCTTGGAGGTCTTAAATTCTTAGCCCCTCTGAGGAACTGTCTTAAAAGACGGTGAGAGAATAAAGGAGGATCAGTGTTGTATTCTGCAGAAATGGCTGAGGCATGGATTTTGACGGAGAAGAACGAAAGTCCACTGCTTAGCAGTTTAGCCAAATATTGTAGTATTTGAGGTAAATTCAGTTTTCCAGGGTTCTGGCCCTTTTTCTCATTCCAGACACAAAAACGTTTCCATTTTGCGGAGTAAGCTTTTCTAGTTGATGGCCTTCTGGCCTCCAAAATGACATCCTGCACCTCCTTGGAGAGTAGGGCCTGCTGTGATGCTAAGGAATCTTCCATGCGGCTAGATTGAGTGTTTTTAGCGGACTGTGAAGAGTTTTGAAGCTGTGCTGAGTCAGAAGAAGAGGCATTAGAGGCAGGGTCCATGGAGGGGAATGAGTCAGGCTCCTCAGGAGTGGGTACCAGTGTTGCCTTGGCCAGTCCGGAGCAATGAGGATCATCTTTGGTCTGTCTGCTCTGGTCTTCAATAGGACTTTGGGCAGCAGAGGAAGAGGCGGGAAGGCATAAACTGTCATTGATGTCCAGCTGAAAGAGAGCGTCCACTCTCCAGGCCTTTGGGTGGAAGGTCCTCGAGCAGAATTTTGTCAATTGATGATTTTTGTGGGAGGCAAAGAGATCTATGTCTGGCCTTCCCCATTCTTGTATTATTTCTGTTAAACTTTTGGATGCAACATCCATTCGTGTGGATCTGTCATATTCCTGCTTAGGTTGTCTGCCAGCGTGTTTTCCTTGCCTGGCAAGTACTGTGCTTGTAGTTCCATTTGTAAGTCCATGGCCACGTTCCAAAGTGTTATGGCCAGTCTGCATAGGGGATAGGAATGTGTTCCTCCCTGCTTGTTTATGTACCACATAACTGTGGTGTTGTCCGTTCTTATCAATAGTTGACCTGGTTGTAGAAGGTCCTTGAAAGCTATAATAGCATTTATTACTGCTAGCATTTCTTTTTGATTGATGTGAAGGTGCTTTTCTTTTTGGGACCATTTGCCCTGAATTCACCGGTCTGTCATGTGCGCCCCCCAGGCGTAGTCCGAGGAGTCTGTTGTGATGACTTGATTTGCTTGAGGCTTGCTGAATGGAAGACCTGTGTTTGTTTGACATGCTTGAGCCCACCACAGAAATTCCTTTTGCAGACATGGAAGTAGTGGTATTATTGTTTCCAAACTGTGGCTGTGTTGAGACCATATGTTTTTTAGGTACCATTGTAGTTTTCTCATATGCAGCTTTGCACATGGGATTAGCAAGATGCAAGATGCCATGAATCCCAGAGCCTGCAGGATTTTCCTTGCAGTCAGCCTGGTGCAATTTGCCAGTGTTCTGAAATATTGAATTAGGCCCATCTGGGTGTTTGTGTCCAAATTGGCACCCAGGAAAATTATATTCCGAGAGGGTATTAGCCTTGATTTCTCTTTGTTGACTGTGTATCCCAGAGAGTTTAATAACATTATTACATAATCCAGATGTTTCAGAAGAATGTGCTTGCTGTCCGATTGGATCAGGCAGTCGTCCAAATAGGGGTATATTTGTATCCCTTGAAGTCTGCAGTAGGCAATTACTGATGCCAGGCATTTCGTGAATACTCTGGGCGCAGTAGATAAGCCAAAGGGCAATGCAGAGAATTGATAATGGGTTGAACCTGCAAGAAATCTGAGGTATCTTCTGCAATTTTGTCTGATTGGGACATGCATGTATGCCTCCTTGAGGTCCAATGTTACCAACCAAGACTCCTTGCCCAGCATGGGAAGAAGTTGCTGTAGAGTGAGCATCTTGAATTTTGGTACGAGTAGGAATGTGTTTAGGATGGAAAGATCCAAAATAGGTCTCCAATCTTTTCCCTTCCTTGGCACCAGAAATAGCCTGGAATAAAAACCTTGACCTTGTTCGTGTGTAGGTACCTCTTGAATAGCTTTCATGTTTATAAGATCTGAAATTTGCTTTTGTGCCTCTGCCCTTTGATTGTGTGGCAGTTTTGGCATGCCTCTCATTTTTGGAAGGGTATGAAAGTGGAACTTGTAGCCTCTGTTTATAATGTCCAGGATCCATTTGTCCTTTGTGACAACATGCCAATTTTTTGAGAATAATGCCAGCTTTCCTCCTAAGGGGGCTGCCATTTCAGACCTGGTTGGCCTGCAAAGGGGAAAGTCATTGGGTTTGCTTTCTGAAAGATTGTGAGTTGTCCTCACCACCTCTGTGTAGGAGCTTGCCATTGTCTGCCTCTGTACGATCCTTGTGGTTGTCCTCTGCCTCTCGGGCGCCTGTATCTGCCTCTTTGGGGTCTGTCCGTGGCAGGAAAGGACCAGTTTTTGGAAGGCCAATTTCTACTAAAACGTGGGGGTTGAACCTGCAGAAATTCTTTCACAGTTTGCATTGATTTAGCTTTTTCCTCCATTTTTCATAATGCTTCCTCAGCATTTGCCCCAAATAGTACATCCTTTTGAAGGAGGGCGTCTAGTAATTTAGCTTTGACATGATCAGGCAAGGTTTGTTCCTTGAGCCAAGCATGCCTGCGTATGACTGAGCCTGTAACAGCAGCTCTACATGAGGCCTCTAGAGCATCAAAACCACATTGTAAGGTATGTTTACCCACTTGTTCTGCACTATGCATCAAATCCTGCAACTCCTTCAAGTCTGGTTGTTCAGGTTGTGACATTTTACTTTTCAATTGAGATAACAGAAACTGTTGGTATTTTAGCATATGAAACTGACAGTTTAAGGCCCACATGGTTAAGGTAGCCGAGGTATAGACCTTTTTTCCCCACCTTTCTAAGGATCTGGAATCTCTCTCAGAAGGCAATGGATTTTTGGCAATGGAAGCCTTAACTCCCTTGGGTCCCTGTGAGATGGTTTCTAGGTCAGCAGCATGACTTTTGTATAGAAATTGGTGCGAGTCAGGAACCCTGTAGTACCTGTCAGGCTTAACTGGAGCTGGAGGTAGAGAGTCTGGGTTAAGGCAGGCCTCCGAGTAAACATCATCTAGGATGTCCAAGACAGGAGGTATAGCCAGAGGCCTGTGCTGGGGTAACAAAAGAAATTCCCTGAGCCTTTTATTGGAATCTGAATAATCCTGGCCTTCCCAGTGGAAGTGTTCCCTTAAGGTATGCAAAGTTTCCCCAAATGAGAAATCCTCAGGGGGGGGATACAGAAGGAATAGACTCCTCTGCATCAGAGTCTTCAAAAGGGGAGTAAGCCTGTTCCTGATCATCAGAGTGTTCTGAAATAATGGATCCCTGATCAGAGGAGGGGGAATCTTCCTCCACTCTGGGCCTTTTGTCCGGAGGTGGCTGAGAACCTCTGATTAGAGTAATTAAATCCTCACCCATTTTAAGCATCTGTCTCTTAGGCATGGGGCCTGGAGATGGGCCCTGTGTAACTGGTCTCTTAGGGTGCATGGTTGCTTTAGACTTGGTGAAAGCCTTGATGGAGAAAGAAGAGGAAGGTCTGAAGACACCTTGAGTGGAGGTGGACCTGTCCACATTCTGTGTTTCAACGCCAAGAGTGGCTTCGGTATCTGTAGTCAGGGTGTGGGCCGAGGAGCCTGCGACCTCGGGTACAGGAGACACCGCCAAAGATGTGTCGTCGGTAGTCAGGGGCTGCGTAGGCGCCTCACTGAGAACCGGACCACGTGTAGTCGGCTTTGGAGTGGTGTCGGTAGAGGCCGCGGACCTCGAGTGTCGGTCCTTGTCTTTGCGTTTTTTAGACAAAACCGGTGTCTGAGTATCCAACGACATGGTATAGTTAAATGTGTTCCCAAAAAAATGCTGGGCGAACTCCGCCCGACGCTTAATAGTGCGTTTGTTGAATGTAGCACAACAGTGACAGACCGAGATGTCGTGGTCTGGGCCTAAACAAGGTATACAGAGGGAATGGAAATCCTTATGCGGTATTTGCTTCCCACAAGAAATACAATTATTAACTTTGTCTGACATCGGTCTGAGGCAAGAAAAGTTTCCCCAACGGGGTACTTAGCTTTTAAGAAGACTTCGGTCCAAATTTTTCGTAATCTCAGGAGCTGGCCGACCGGCACTTGCGAACTGCTTCTGCTTCGGGCACCGCGTGGCAAGAAAGACTGGAGAAAATGGTGTCGGCTGGTTCTTTTATACCCCTGTCGCACTGATGTCAGGGAAGCAGCGACGACAACCGACGCCGGACCTAGACTTTGGAATTCGGCCGACCGAGGACCCGCCTGACGGCAGGAGAACCCATCTGTTATGACTGCAGCTGTATGCACGATGAACATCTTCATCCACAGAGTGAGAGGTCTAGAGCTTAAAGCAAGAATTCTTGATTCAGTCTTCATGGCTGTTTGAATGAATGACCTTCACCCTTACCCTGGTAATAGGGAACAAATGGGTTGACTGTCGGGGGGGGGGGGGGTGCTGATTGACAGGCAGCAAGAGTGCACACAATCTTCAATGACATTTTAATTACCTGAAAAATTACCCCACCACACACAAATAATAATGAATTACTGAAGATGGTGTGTGTGTGTGTGTGTGTGGGGGTGGGGGGTGGGGGGGGGGGTCAATGCATCAAAAATACAGAATTGGCATTTCTTTAAATTTTATTTTCTCCACTTTCACCAAACTGCAACTACAGAGCTGAATATACGAGGGAGGGGCAGAAGTTTGTGAAAAGGTATGAAAACACTTAAAAGTATTGACCTTCGAAATTATGACACTTGATATCAGTGTCGCACACTTTTGCAAAAATTATGCTTCATCAAAATTATGCACCTACTCTGAAGCAGGGCAATGAAAAAAGTGCATGTTACAAGCTGAAAAACATTATGGCTGGTATTTCTAAAATCTAGGAGAGCTTTAAGAGGTCAAGCCAAAACCGGGACTCATGCAAGCTACGAGTCAAGGCAAAAAGATTTGTTCTGAATGGAGACTCTTAGATGATTCCCATTTTTTTCCCCTTGTGTTGGCATTATTTCACTGAATGAAGCACCATGTAAGACAGGTGTTCAGGCTGTCTGGAGTACTATGTCAGCTACTCCTAAAACTGCTAATTTAGGATGCAAATGCAAGCCATTCCACTTGCTATTTACTCACTGTTCCACGAAAGGTCTTTTGCTACTTAACATAAGGATAACTTGCAATCATTTTATCATACTGTTGCAAGCATATTTTTAAAACTACTTTCCAAGCTTTGAGAAACAGTGGAAAAAGACATGGGACAGTTCACTGCTACAGTGACTCTCTGCATCGTCTGCTAGTTTCCAGTATTTTTGGAGATTGTTTATCTGTGCTCAACTACATATACATGTTCATTCTTTTTAAATCCCCGGAAGAAAAGTATAGAACGGTTGTGTAAAACTTACCACAACAGTAAATGTCCTTCTCTTCACTGAGTATTCATAACCTATGGGATCTCCTGCCAAGGATAGCCCAAAATCCAGCCAGTATACCAAAGCCTTTAGTACTTATAGGCGTATGTCACACATATGCTCCCTGCACAAGGTGCAGGACAGAAAGCTGACACTGACCCAGGAGCAACAGAATGGCTCTGGGGACAATGGAAAACATGTGCATCCATAAGGAGAAAAAGGAGAAGAGCCTCACAGCCAGGAAGGCAAGAAAGAACAGGCTAGAGCAGAGAGGGGTAGGAGGGAGGGAGGAAGCAAATACTTCAAAAGTGAACAGAGCATCATCTACTAATATGGAACGATTTTACACAACTGTACTATGTCCCTCCATACTACTGTTGCAGTATTCATAACCTAACAGCATATACAAATTCTGAACAGGAACCCTGGGAGGAGGACAGAGTGCAAGAGTCTACAGACACCATGCAGGATAGTCCTGGCAAAGCCAGCTGTAGCCCTGGAAAGAACATCCCACTTGTAATGCTTAGTGAAAGTTTGAACAGAGGACCAAGTAGCAGCGTCAAGGATAAAAATGATACCCAACCCCTTGAAGAAAAAAAAAAAAAAAAAGTACCAAGGGAGGCAACAGCTCTGGTAGAATGTACCTTTACTGATGAGGAAAGAAATTTACTATGAAAAGAAAAAAACTGGCCTTTGAAAACCAGGAATAGATGGTTTGAATAGCAACAGCCACACAAAGAAACCAAAAGCTGCTCAGATTTGTGAATAACTTTAGTTTGATCCAAATACCCGAGCAGTTTATGCAAATCCAAAGTGTGAAAAACTTCAGTGGCAGACCGTGGAGAAGGAAAAAAAGGAAGGAAGTTGAATAGACTGTTTAAGGGACAACACATTAACCACTTTGGGCATAAAAAGGATAAGTGCGAAGAGACTGTCTCTGTGAAAAACGAAGAAAGGAGGAACAGCCATGACAGCCTGAAGTTCAGAGACTCCCTTGGCTGAAGTGAGAGCCAAAAGAACAGTCTTACAATTACAACGTTGTAAGGAAGATGAAGCAGCAGGCTCAAAAGTAGCTGGAGTCAATTTTTCAAATACAAAACTGAAGTCTCAGGAAGGCAGCACAGGCTTCCTGGGAGGCCCGATATGAAGGCTGCCTTTAAGAAATTGCTTGACTTCAAATCTAGAGGTGGAGTCATGAGCAGACAAGCAGAGATTGCTGATAGATGAGCATTAAGTGAAAGACATGCTAACCCAGCATGGAGCAGATCACACATACGGGAGAACCAGAGAAACTTCCACAGATGGGGATCCTGATGGCAAGAGAAACACCATACAGAAAATCTTTTCCATTTGGAAATGTATGATTTCCGGTAGAGAGTTTTCTGACCTCCTACAGAACCTGAAGCCCATCAACAGAGAAGAGGTGCCTGAAAGGTATCAAAACCCTATCACCTACATTGTCAGTTGAAGAATGGAGAAGTGAGGATGGATAAGAGACCCCTTGTCTTTTGTGAGAAGATCCACCTGGTTAGCTAACTTAAGGTTCCCAGGCCTGCTTTGGTAACAGTCATCTGAGCGGATTCTGGGCTTTCAAGCGCCTCTAGAACCTGCTTGGACGCCCAAGGCACAGCTTGTGATTCCGGCCTAAATTTCTTGGCCTTCTTCCTCGGCGGGTGGGCCTACCCCCCCCCTCTATACTGAACACTAAGCAATGTAGCCTTTGATTCTCAAAATACAACTTCAGTGCCGCTAAGCGGCTTCAGAGAGTTTTGGGAATGAATGATTTACAAATAGGGCAGGACGCATGGTCGGGGGCCCCTCGCCTTAGCAAAATACGCACTTCTCATACGTGTCCTTGTGAGGAATGAGTCTCCCACAAACACACCTCCCCTTTCTAGCTGACATGCAAGTCTAGACTGTAATCAAAGTAAGGAAAAAACCCAACAGGGCACTTATCTGTATCAGTCAAAGAATCGGTAGTCCGGTCTTGAACTAAAACTTATTCGGTCTGAAGAAACGCGATCTGAAGTGGAAATGGCAAACGGGAGTCCGATGTTCACTGCGGCAGAAAAGTTCTGATGAGGGTATGTGCGGACGTCACTTTTATACCTAATGTCGGTTTATGGCCCTGATAAGGGACATCACACGTACCCTCCTGCTACAAAGACTTTGGTATACTGGCTGGATGGTAGCACTGCAGGCAGCAACTCCCTACTGTTATGAATACTGCAACATGAGAATAGAATGTCATCTTGTGGTGACTGCCCCTGACCAAGTGAGAAAGAAGGGGGGGGGGGGGAGTACAGTTTTGTACCTACCATAAATGTAGATGTTCGAGTGCTAATACAACTGCAGTAATCACAGATGGGTTCTCTGCCGTCAGGCGGTCCCTCGGTCGGCCGGATTCCAAAGTCTTGGTCCGGCGTCGGTTGTCGTCGCTTTCTCTTCTGACGTCAGTGATGCCAGAGTATACAAGACACAGCCGACCCCATGTTCTTCAGTCTTTCTTGCCCCAGATGTCAGGTGCCCCCAGAAGTAAGGCAATACCTAAATAGTGCTTATATGCATATACAAGCAATGCAATATAATCCAAAATCAGTAGTAGCAAGCAAATAAAACATAGCCGGATAACCCAGTCAGGTAGTATGAAGAGGTTGCTAGGCCTCATGCCTTTACCAAGTGGGAAAGGAGGGAGGGAAACCTGTACTGCAGCTGTATTAGCACTCAAACATCTACATTTATGGTAGGTACAAAACTGTACTATGTTCATCGTGCATACAGCTGCAGTAATCACAGATGGGTAGAATCCCAAAGCTATGCACTGGGTGGTAGGTACTAGGAGGAACTGGGTTGAGCCAGAATGCCCTGCAAAACAGCAGTGGCAAAGCCTGCTCTTGTTCTGGAATATAAAGGCAGATGGTAGTGTTTTGTGAAGGTATGTACAGAACTCCAGGTGGCTGCCTCCAAAATATCTTTGGTAGGAACTCCTCTGAGGAAGGCTGTAGAGGTAGCTGTGGCCCTGGTGGAGTGTGATCTGATACCTGCAGGAACAGATTTCCCATGATAGGAGTAACAAAACCGTATGCAGTGGCCTATCCACTTTGAAATAGTCTGTTTTGTAACTGGCTTCCCTTGAGCCCCTACAGCATAGGACACAAAGAGTTGTTCTGATTTCCTGAAGGACTTTGTTCTGTCCAAATAATAACGAAGCTGCCTATGGATGTCTAAGGAGTGTAGCAGCCTTTCCCCTTTGTTTTGAGGATTGGGGTAAAAGGTGGGTAGGTGTATGGCTTGATTTAAAGCTACCCTGGATACCACTTTAGGCATAAATGATGGGTTGGTAAGGGAAACCCTGTCCTGATGGAAAATGAGAAAGGGCTGCACCGCCATGAGGGCCTGAAGTTCAGAAACCCTACGAGCTGAAGTGATGGCCAGAAGGAAGGCTGTCTTCCAGGACAAATATTGCAAATCTGTTGAGGCAGCTGGTTCAAAAGGAGGCAATGTTAATTTTTCTAGCATGTAATTAAGATCCCAGGCTGGTATTGGTTGTTTCCTTGGTGGTCTTATATTCTTAGCCCCTCTGAGGAACTGTCGTAAGAGTGGGTGAGAAAATAAAGGAGGATCCGTGTTGAATTCTGCAGAGATGGCTGAGGCATGGATTTTTATGGAAGAAAAAGAAAGTCCACTGTTCAATAGCTCCGCTAGGTACTGTAATACCTGAGGCAAGTTCAGTTTTCTATGGTCCTGGCCTTTTTTCTCATTCCAAGAGCAAAACCACTTCCATTTTGCGGAGTAAGCTTTTCTAGTAGCTGGCCTTCTGGCCTCCAAAATGACATCCTGTACCTCCTTGGAGAGTAGGTTCTGTTGTGGTATTAAGGAATTTTCCATGCAGAGAGATTGAGTGTTTTCAGCTGACTGTGAAGAGTTTTGTAGCTGTGCTGAGTCAGCAGAAGAGGCATTAGAGGCAGGGACCAGGGAGGAGTATGTGTTAGGCTCCTCAGGAGTGGGTACCAGTGTTGCCTTGGCCAATCTGGAGCAATCAGTATCATCCTCGGTTTGTCTGTTCTTGCTTTCAAAAGCACCTTGGGCAGAAGAGGCAGAGGTGGGAATGCGTAAACTGTCCATGCTGTCCAACTGAATGAAAGGGCGTCCACTCTCCAGGCCTTTGGGTGAAAGGTCTTTGAACAAAACTTTTCCAATTGATGATTCCTGTGGGAGGCAAAAAGATCTATGTCTGGCCTCCCCCCATGCTTGGATTATTTCTGCAAACACCTGAGGATGTAACTTCCATTCGTGTGGATCCGTCATTTTTCTGCTTAGATTGTCTGCCAGTGTGTTTTCCAATCCTGGCAAGTACTGTGCTTGAAGTTCGATTTGTCTTTCCAGAGCCAAGTTCCAAAGAGTCATGGCTAGTCTGCACAAGGGGTATGAATGTGTTCCTCCTTGTTTGTTTATGTACCACATTACCGTGGTGTTGTCTGTTCTTATCAGTAATTGTCCTGGATGCAGGAAGTCCTTGAAAGCTGTAATTGCATTTATTACTGCTAGCATTTCTTTTTGATTGATGTGAAGGTGCTTTTCTTTTTGGGACCATTTGCCCTGAATGCACCTGTTAGGTCATGTGCCCTAGGCGTAGTCTGAGGCGTCTGTGGTTATGACTTGTTTTGCTTGAGGCTTGCAGAATGGGAGGCCTTTGTTTGCTTGACATGC
Source organism: Protopterus annectens (assembly GCF_019279795.1). Taxonomy (NCBI): domain Eukaryota; kingdom Metazoa; phylum Chordata; order Ceratodontiformes; family Protopteridae; genus Protopterus; species Protopterus annectens. The sequence continues at coordinate 1,262,670,043 of NC_056746.1, forward strand.
TTGGGCCCACCATAGAAATTCCTTTTGCAAACATGGAATTATTGGTATTATTGTTTCCAAACTGTGACTGTGTTGAGACCATAGGTTTTTTAGGTACCATTGAAGTTTCCTCATATGCAGCTTTGCAAATGGGGTTAATAGAATGCAAGATGCCATGAATCCCAGAGCCTGCAGGATTTTCCTTGCAGTAAGCCTGGTACTTTTTGCTACTATTTTGAAGTACTGAGATAGTTGCCCTTGTTTTTCTGGTGTAAGGTAGGCCATCTGGGTGTTTGTGTCCAAGTTGGCACCCAGGAAAGTTATTTTCTGGGATGGTGTTAGCCTTGATTTCTCTTTGTTGATTGTATAACCCAGAGAAAGCAGTAACCGTGTCACATATGCCAGATGTTCCAGAAGTATGTTCTTGCTGTCGGCTTGGATCAGGCAGTCGTCCAGATAAGGGTAAATTTGTATCCCTTGAAGTCTGCAGTAGGCAATCACTGATGCCAGGCACTTTGTGAATACTCTGGGCAGTAGATAAGCCAAAGGGCAATGCAGAGAATTGATAGTGGATTGAACCTGCAAGAAATCTGAGGTATCTTCTGCAGCTTTGTCTGATTGGGACATGCAGGTATGCCTCCTTGAGGTCCAATGTTACCAGCCAGAACTCCTTGCCCAGCATGGGAAGAAGCTGCTGTAATGTGAGCATCTTGAATTTTGGTACGATTAGAAATGTGTTTAGGGTGGATAAGTCCAAAATGGGTCTCCAGTCGGTTCCTTTCCTTGGTACCAGGAAAAGTCTTGAATAAAAACCTTGACCTTGTTGTTGAGTAGGTACCTCTTGAATAGCTCGCATGCTTATGAGCTTTGAAATTTGCAGTTGTGCCTCTGCCCTTTGATTTTGTGGCAGGTTTGGCATGCCTCTCATTTTTGGAAGTGTGTGAAATTGAAATTTGTAGCCTCTGTTTATAATGTCCAGGATCCATTTGTCTGTTGTGACAATATGCCAATTGCTTGCAAATAGTGCTAGTTTTCCTCCCAAAGGTGCTGCCAGCTGAGACATGCTTGGCATGGAAATGAGGAGTCATTGGGTTTGCTTCCTGTATTGTTGTGCACTGTCTTCGCCACCTCTTGGTGCTGGAGTTTGCCATTGTCGGCCTCTATATGATCCTTGTGATTGCCCTCTGCCCCTTGTGCGTCTGTATCTCCCTCTTTGGGGCTTGTCAGTGGCTGGAAAGGACCAGTTTTTTGAAGGCCAATTTCTGCTAAAACGTGGTGGTTGGACCTGTAAGAAGGCTTTGACAGTTTGCATAGATTTGGCTTTTTCTTCCATTTTCCGTAGTATCTCCTCAGCATTAGTACCAAACAGCACATCCTTTTGTAAAGGAGCATCTAGAAGTTTAGCTTTCACATGATCTGGTAAATTTTGTTCCCTAAGCCAGGCATGCCTGCGAATGACTGATCCTGTGGCAGCCGCTCTACTGGAAGCCTCTAGGGCATCATAACCACATTGTAAAGTGTGTTTACCCACTTGCTCTGCACTATGCATCATATCCTGTAACTCCTTTAAATCTTGTTGATCAGGTTGAGACATTTTGTTCCTTAATTGTGATAACAGGAACTGTTGATATTTAAGCATATGAAACTGACAATTTAAAGCCCTCATGGCTAGGGTGGCCGAGGTATAAACCTTTTTCCCCCACCTTTCCAAAGATCTTGATTCCCTTTCTGCAGGAAGTGGATTTTTGGCAGTGGAGGCCTTCAATCCCTTGGGGCCTTGTGAAATGGTTTCAGGGTCAGCATTATGGCTTTTGAAGAGAAATTGGTGAGAGCTGGGTACTCTGTAATACCTATCAGGTTTGACTGGTGCAGGAGGCAGAGAGTCCGGTTTAAGACAAGCCTCCGAATAGACATCATCCAGTATGTCCAAAACAGGGGGTATAGCCAGAGGTCTGTGTTGAGGTAACAAAAGAAATTCCCTAAGTCTTTTCTTGGAATCTGAAAAGTCTTGGCCTTCCCAATGGAAGTGTTCCCTCAAGGTGTGTAAGGTTTCCCCAAAGGAAAAATCCTCAGGAGGGGATACAGAGGGAATGGACTGTTCTGCATCCGAATCCTCAAAAGGAGAGTAAGAGTGTTCCTCTGCATCAGAATGTTCTGATAAAATGGATCCCTGATCAGAAGAGGGAGAATCTTCCTCCACTCTGGGTCTCTTGTCTGGAGGGGGTTGAGAACCTCTGATAAGAGTAATTAAATCCTCAGCCATTCTAAGCATCTGTTTTTTAGGCACGGGACCTGGAGATGGGCCCTGTACAACAGGCCTCATGGGCTGCCTGGCTGCTTTGGATTTAGTAAAGGCTGCTTTGGATTTAGTAAAGGCCTTAATTGAAAAGGAAGATGAGGGCCTAAATACACCATGGGTGGAGGTGGACCTATCCACATTAGTAGGCTCAACATTAGCAGAGGCTTCGGTTGTAGTCTGGGAAAGGGCCGAGGACCCAGCGGTCTCGGGTACAGAAGACACCGCCAAAGAAGTGTCGTCGGTAGTCAGGGACTGCAAAGGCGTCTCGCTGAGAACCGGACCACGTGTAGCCTGTTTTGGAGTGGTGTCGGCGGGGACCGCGGGCCTCGCGTGTCGGTCCTTTTCCTTACGTTTTTTGGTCAAAACGGTAGTCAGAGTGTCCGACGACATTGTATAATCAAAAGCTTTACCAAAGTAGTGCTGGGCGAACTCCGCCCGACGCTTAATAGTGCGTTTATTGAAGGTAGCGCAAAAGCGACAGCCCGAGGCGTGGTCTGGGCCCAAACAAGGTATGCAGCGGGAATGGAAATCCTTATGCGGTATTTGCTTCCCACAAGAAATACAATTATTAACTTTTTCTGACATCGGTCTGAGGCAAGAAGAGTTTCCCCAACGGGGTACTTAGCTTTAATGAAGACTTCGGATTCCAAAATATTCGTAATTCAGGAGCTGGCCGACCGGCACTTGCGAACTGCTTCTGCTTCGGGCACCGCGCGGCAAAAAAGACTGAAGAACATGGCGTCGGCTGTGTCTTATATACTCTGGCCTCACTGACGTCAGAAGAGAAAGCGACGACAACAGACGCCAGACCAAGACTTTGGAATTCGGCCGACCGAGGGACTGCCTGACGGCAGAGAACCCATCTGTGATTACTGCAGCTGTATGCACGATGAACATCCAATGGTGTCTGGGCCAAAATGGAGGCACGAGCAAGACCTTGGGATAGTCCTGCCTGATCTTGTGCAAGACTTAAGGCAACACAGGAAGAGGAGGGAAGGTGTACAGAAACATACCCTTCAAAGAAAGAGACAGCATCTACTTTCCAAGCCACAGGACTTGGGATGCTGGAACAGAAGAGAGGAAGTTGCCTGTTCAGTGTGGAGGCAAAAACATCTAGCTGAGGAATACCTCACCAAAGGGCAATGTCCAGGAACACATTTCTGTAAAGCATTGATTCATGAACTTACCCGCGGTGGTGGTGCTGCAGTAGCGTTGTCGCCTCACAGTAAGACGCTGTCCGGTTCGATTCTCAGCTACAGCAACTTCTGCATGCAGACATGCGTGAATGGGCGTACCTTCGTTGAAGGTTGTGCATCAGGGCTGGTAACTCGGCACGTAAAAATCAACTACCAATCATTAGCGGACCGGACTTCAGCTGTGGCGGCCCCTAACTGGGAAAAGCCGAAAGACACAACAAATTGATTCATGAACTTGTGTGCTGGACCTGCTCAGAGAGAGTCTGCCACTAAACTGTGGTCCAGGAGAATGTAAACTGCCTGAAGAGAAAAGCCACTTGATACCGGACAGCTAGATCCCAGACCTGAAGAGCTAGGCTGCAAAGAAGATAGGACATTGAGCCCTGTGCTGTTGTCTGAAAAACTTTTGAGGGGCCCAGGATGAAGGAGGAAAAGAAAAAACTGAAAAGCTAAAAGCAGAGCCTTTATCTCCTTTATACTGATGTGGTCTGACATCTGATGAACAGACAAAAGACCCTAAACCTTAAGAGAGCCGAAGGAGGTCACTAGCCTGTCTGAGATGTCTGTAAAGAGCTCTTGAGGCAGGACTGGAGCTTGGAAAGGAAGCCCCGGGTTGACAGAAAGTTGATGAATCCACCACACCAGCTCAAGCTTTAAAGGGGAGAAAGAGGATACCGGGAAGTCCAGGGGTTAGCATTGTTTGAGCTACACTAACTTGAGGTACAACTGAAGCTTTCCCATGTGCAGCCTAGCCAGAAAGAGCAAGGGAATGGTGAAAGCCATGAACCAGAGCACCCTGAGAAATTACCCTGGCTGCTACTGAAGCCAGAAACAGGAAAAAGGAAGTGAGAGGGCGGGCCATGGGGGCAGGCACAGATGCCAACATGCGGATGACTGAAGCCTGCAAAAGAGGAAAATATGATCCTGAGAAGGCAACAAAGCTGACTTCCTGAAGTTTACAGTAAACTCCAGATTCTGTTACAGGGAAATATTAAGATTTAGATCCTGAATCTGAGAGTCGGGGAAGAAGCAGATCGTCCAAGTAGGGAAAGAGCTAAACTCCTCTCATCCTGCAAAAAGCAATGACAGGAGCAAGGTATTTGGTGAACACTCTTGGGGAAGTAGAGAGGCCAAAAGGCAAAGCAGAAAACTGAAAACGTAAAGAAACAAACAAAAAAATTTCCTGAAAGGGGATGGGTGGGGATGTGAATTTCTCAGGGTCAAAACCCAAGAGTCTGCTGTGATATTTAACCAATTTGGAAGAGACATGGAAAGACAAAGGGATAAGGCAACCTGGCCAAGAGAAACAGGAAACAAACTGTCAAATGGAACCTGGCTTATCCTGACAAGCATGTTTCTGGGAGGTAGGGATTTGAGTAGACTTAGCAGGAGGCACATGTCTCGAATGCTTTTTTCCCTTAGGCGGAGCGTGACACTGCCTACAAACAAAAGCAGATTTGGAGGAATAACTCCTCAAACGTAGGAACAGGAGGAACAAATATATGTTTCAACTCCTGAAAGGCTTTACCCTTATCATAGATAGATGTGAAAAGTTCAGCAACAGCAGCACCAAAATGATTTTTATTATCTAAAGAAGCATCCAACAATTTGGCCTTAGTGTCATCGGTTAAAGCCTGTAGAAGCCAAAAGTAATGTCCCATAACAGAACCAAATGTAGCAGCCCTATAGGAGACATCAGCTGTATCGTAGCTGCATTTGATAGAGTGAGAAGCAACTTAAGAGGCAGACACAAACAGGGAAAGGGCAGAAGCCACTTTGGAAACCTGAGAAAGCAGGACCAAAATATACCTGTCATACGAGACTGGAAGTTGATGGCCTGAAAGGATGAAGGGGCAGCAGTGTAAATACCTTTGTCTGGTCTCTCCACAGCCTTACTATCCTTATATGAACAGAGCAACTTGGGTACATGACAATAGTTTGGAGGGCATGTCAGAAGAGACCGACACTACATAATGGTATTTACAATAAAGAAATTTACATTTGTCAGGCACCTTGTAAAATCTATCTGGTTTCTTGGGTGCAGGGGCCTGAGTATCAGGGACAACAGAAGTTGCTGAAAATGCATCCAGGAGAGCAGCCAGAACATAGGGAACAGCTGATGGCTTAGGAGAATCCATCTGGAGGAGCTCATAATACCTCTTCTAAATGTCAGAGATTTGAGCCCACGGGGGGAAGGAATTTGAGAAGAGTAAGCCGGGGACTCTTCCCTAGAACCCAGAACATCATATGAAGAATCTAGTTCCCTGGTTCTTTTAAGAAGAGGGGAAGGACAGACACCCCTTAAAGAGGCTTTAAAGTCATGAAAGCATTAAATAATCCCAGAGTAAAATCATTGCATTTGCTTTAGAGATCCGTAACTACAAGGTAAACATGCTTGTTTTCGGTTTCTTTTTCTGAGAGACGTCTGCACAAAACACCTCCAGTGGGTCAGACCCATGGCGACAATCAATAAGCACAGCAGGAATCTCCTCCTCAACAAAGATCTGTAGAATCTCAGTCAGTCGCTCAGATATAATCAGCAGAGGTTCCCCCTAACTTCAGGAGCAGACATTTGTAAAGGTTCTGAGAATGTGCAAGAAGTCAGAATCAAGCCAGTCTTCAAAAGGGTCGCAAGCAGAGGAATTTGAGACAACCACCAGACGACCCTATGGGTTTTCACTAGCTTCAAAACAGATGTCAGGGGAAAGACTGGACAGCAGCCACATCAGACCCAAGTTTTTTGGCCTTTTACTTCATAGAAGGCTAACCCTTCAGAGAAGTAAATGCCACAAAGGAGAGGCCCCAGCATGGAACCCAGGGGGGACTACTGGTGACTGGTATCTTTGTGGAGGTAGCTTCCCCTATTTTGATCTCCTGCATTGTGGGACAGATGACAAACCAGCAGGTGATTTAGAGGTTTATTCCCAGTTTATTTAGCTTTTCGACTATGCTTGAGGTGAGGGTGGAGGACTGGGTCAAAAGCTTTGGTCAGGCGGAGATATGTATCATTTTACCATCTTATATTGCTTCAGTAGCGTTTTCAAAAAAGTCCACCAGCAGAGTGTGTGCGTCTGTGTGTGCGTCTGTGTGCGCGTCTGTGTGTGCGTCTGTGTGTGCGTCTGTGTGTGCGTCTGTGTGTGCAGTTTGAGCCAAGGCTTTGAATTGTCCCAAACTACCTTGCCACTTACATTATAAACAGCTGAACTCCGCACACATTATTCACAAAACAGATGACTGCCCTGCGTTTACTCCTGGTCTCCATTTCTGTCACCTTAACAGACTACTTTGAGCTAATGAACAGCATCATTCTAGCATATATAAACCCCACAAATCCTCTGGCCAAAGTCTCCACTCGTACTCTTTTCACTAAAATTGGAATTCTATCCCTTTGCAAATTAATTCCACCTCTAACCTGTCCAACATCAAGTTACTACTAAAAAAAAGAGTACCTAAATAAAACTTGGCTCTGCTGCTGCATTACCCAGGCTGACCTAGACCCTCCCCTCCTTCCATCACCACCATACTCTAACTTCAGAGAGAAGGAATTAGTAAAATATATTTCTTAGACAAAGACCAAATATATTTTTACCTAGGCTATTCGACCTAGTCATCTCTGCTCCAAAGAGTGCACTAAGCATGTATTTAATGCCAATCTCTATGAACTGCAACTTGTGGACACGTAGCTATTGAAAAATGTTCTTTTTCAACTTGTTATAGCCTTTAAATGTTTGCACCATGTACATATGTATAGGTTCACAATGTATGAACTGACGCTTAATTTTTATTTGGTCAACATGTCATTCTGTATTTGGCTGTGTAATAACTTTATTGGAATGTAAACACATTATGTCAGTGTGGAGCTTTTCTGTCAGGGCCTCTTACAAACATGAGATATTATCCCTGTTGGGCTTTTCTGGTAAATAAGATGTCCTATATAAAGTACAGTTGTGTACAATTACCATAAATGTAGATGTTCGAGTGTATTCACTGTTGCAGTCATAACATTTGGGTAATCTGCTAGCAGGTTGCCCTCAGTCGGCCTAATTAATGAAGTCTTGGGTCCCGCGTTGGTTGATGTCCCTTCTTCCATGATGTCAGGTCATCAAGGGTATAAAACATGCATCCGACACCATTACATCAGTTTTTCTTGCCCCAGATGTCAGGTGCCCCCCCCCCCCAAATGGGGAGCAAAATATATACATCTAAAACACAAACATATACCTCCAAACAAAAGCAAATACACCAAAAAGGCTTTTAAAGATAGTAACAGAAATGAGAGGTATAGTTAGAGAAAAACAGGGGGCTGGAGGGAGGGTAACCAGGACTGCAACAGTGAATACACTCAAACATCTACATTTATGGTAAGTGTATACAACTGTACTATGTTCTTCGTGTTTCACTGTTGCAATCATTTCATTTGGGTAGAATCCCAAAGCTATGATTGGGAGGATGGATTTATACAGCATTAGGACCAGCTATAAGGCCCTGCAGGACAGCAGTGGCAAAGCCTGTTCTGGATTTAGAGAAGAGAGGCAAGTGGTAATGTTTGGTGAACGTATGGACTGAGCTCCAGGTAGCAGCTTCTAGAATGTGTCTGGTAGGAACCCCTCTGAGAAAGGCTACAGAAGTAGATGCAGCCCTGGCGGAATGAGATCTGATCCCCTTGGGGAAAGGTTTACCATAGTGCATATAGCAGAAATGAATACAATGGCTTATCCATTTGGAAATAGTCTGCTTTGAAATAGCCTCTACCTCTGCCCCTGCAGTAAATGCCACCAATAGTTCAGATTTTCTCAGAGATTTTGTCCTATTTAAGTAGAATCTTAGTTGTCTGTGTACATCCAATGAATGCAGAATCCGCTCACCCTTGTTCTGTGGATTCGGGAAGAAAGTTGGCAGATGAATGGTCTGATTAAGGGCCACACTACATACCACCTTAGGCATAAAGGATGGATTGGTCCCGAGACCCACCTTGTCTGGGTAAAAAATAATGAAAGGCTCCACTGCCATAAGAGCCTGTAGTTCTGAAATCCTTCTAGCTGAAGTGACTGCTGAAAGAAAAGCTGTTTTCCAAGAGAGAAAATTTAGGTCCGCAGTAGCAGCTGGCTCAAAAGGAGGTAGAGTGAGTTTTTATAAAACAAAATTGAGGTCCCATGCAGGAGTTAGAGCTCTCCTGGGTGGTCTTAAATTTTTGGCCCCTCTGAGATGCTGCTTTAGCAGAGGATGAGAAAAGAGGAGAGGCTCTGTGTTGTAATGAGCTGAAATTGCAGAGGCATGGATTTTTATGGACGGAAAACATAGGCCCTTGTGAAGCATCTCAGTTAAGTATTGCAGAATCTGAGGAATATTGGGCATTGCTGTGCTTATTCCTTGTGCTTTGTTCCAGGCACAGAATCTTTTCCATTTGTCAGCATAACATTTTCTAGTACTACGCCTTCTAGCCTCCAAAATGACATCCATCACAGGTTTGCTGAGAGGTGTAAAGGGTGAAATTAGTTGATTAACCACACTGCAAGATTCAAAGTCTGGAGCTGAGTGTGCAGAATTTGGAAGTTCTGCTGAGACAGTAGGTAAGGTGTCTGAGGCAGATACCACGGAGGAAGGTGCGACACATTGCACAGAAGCGGGTACCAGTGTTGGCGAGGCCAGCCTGGAACAATCAGAATCATGTTTGGTTTGCCCTGTCTATCAGTAGGACTTTGGAGAGCAGAGGCAGAGGAGGAAATGCACAGACTGATAGGTTTTTCCAGCCGAAGGATAGAGCATCCACTTTCCAAGCCTTTTTGTGATTAATTCTCGTGCAGAATTTGTTCAACTGACAGTTTTGGGGTGAGGCAAAAAGATCCATGTCTGGGCTCCCCCATTTGCGTGTCAACATGTTGAAAATTTGTGGTTCCAGTCTCCATTCGTGTGGGTCCATAATATTTCTTAGTTCGTCTGCCAGAGTATTTTGCTTTCCTGGAAGGAACTGAGCTTGTAGATGTATTTGATAAGTCAAGGCCGTGTTCCAGAATGCCATGGCTTGTCTGCAAAGGGGGTAGGAATGTGTACCCCCCCCCGCTTGTTTATGTACCACATGACTGTGGTGTTGTCTGTCTTTATCAGTAATTGTCCTGGATGAAGGTAGTCCTTGCAGGCTGTCAGAGCATTCTGTACAGCTAGCATCTTTTTCTGATTGATATGTAGGTGCATTTGATTTGGGCTCCATTTGCCCTGAATGCATCTCCCTGCCAGATGCGCCCCCCCCCCCCCAAGCATAGTCTGATGGGTCTGTAGTCAGGGTTTGGGCGGCAGGGGGTGGAATGAATGACAGTCACTTGTTTTGCTGGCAGGCCTCTGCCCACCATAGGAACTCTAGTTGCAGGAAAGGTATGATAGGAATCATTGTTTCCAGGCTGTGACAATGTTGACTCCATAAGCTTTTTAGGTACCACTGAAGTTTCCTCATAAGCAGTCTTGCATATGGAATTAGAAGGATGCAGGAGGCCATGAACACCAAAGGCCTGCAGAATTTGTCTTGCAGATAGCTGGGTTTTTGTGGCCACCTGTTTGAAGTAAGTCATCAAATGAATTTGCTTTTCAGGCGTAAGATAAGTCATCTGGGCAGTTGTATTCAAGCTTGCACACAGGAATGTAATTTTTTGAGAGGGCACCAGTTGTGATTTCTTTTCGTTTATGGTGTACCCTAAACAAGTTAGAACCCTTTTTACAAGCGCCAGATGTTTTAAAGGAGTGTCCTTGTTTCCTGAATTAGACAATCGTCCAGGTATGGATACATTTTAATATTTCTTTGCCTGCAAAATTCAATTACTAGTGCCAGGCACTTTGTGAAGACCCTGGGCGTAGTAGATAAGCCAAAGGGCAGTGCAGAGAACTGGTAATGCAAGTAACCTGCTTTGAAGCGGAGGTATCTTCTGCAAGATTCCCTGATTGGGATATGCAGGTAAGCCTCTTTTAAGTCTAGGGTTACCAACCAGGTATCCTTGCCTAGCATAGGTAGCAACTGTTGAAGAGTCAGCATCTTGAATTTTGGAATGTCCAGAAATGTATTTAGAATGGACAAGTCCAGAATTGGACGCCATGATTTGTCTTTTCTGGGTACCAAGAAAAGTCTTGAATAGAAACCTTGTCCCTTTTCCTTTTCTGGTACTTGTTGAATAGCCCCCATATTCATGATGGACATAACTTGTGTCTGGGCCTCTGCCCACTGATTTGGAGGCAGATATGGCCATCCGTTTGGGATTGGCAATGTGTGGAAAAGAAATCTGTATCCCTGGGATACTACATTTAAAACCCATTTGTCCTGGGTAATCAGTTGCCAGTTTTGTGCATGAAGTGCCAGTTTTCCCCCCAAAGGGGCGGCCAAAAGATAAGTGCTTGGCGATCGCAGTGGAAAGTCATTGAGACTGTTTATCATAGGGAGGTGGCTTGTTGCTTCCAGATTTGGAGGTGGAGGCACCCCATTGCTTTGTTCTAAAAGTTCCTTGCGACTGTAACCTGGAGCCTTTGGAATGTCTCGGTTTGACCTGAGCGGCTCTAGTGGATACTGGAAAGGACCAGTTCTTAGTAGGCCAGTGCCTACTAAACCTGGGTGGCTGCACTTGTAAGAAATCTCTCACAGTTTGCATAGATTTAGCTTTACCTTCCATCTTTTTCATAACTTCTTCAGCCTTATTACCAAATAGACTGTCCTGTTGTAAAGGAGCATCCAACAATTTTGCTTTAACATGGTCAGGCAGATTTTGCTCCTTGAGCCAAGCATGCCTTCTTATCACAGATCCAGTTACAGCAGCCCTGCAAGAGGCCTCCAACATAGCAATGTATGTTTTCCAACTTGTTCAGCTCAATGTAATAAATCCTGCAACTCATATTTTCCACACAGTTAGAAATCAACATCATTTTCTGTTTAAGTAAACCCATGACATGCTGTTGATATTTAAGCATATGAAATTGACAGTTTAAAGCCCTGATTTCCAAGGTTGCAGACGTGTAAACCTTCTTACTCCATCTATCCAGCGCCCTGGAATCTCTGTCAGAAGGGGTAGGATTTTTAGCAGTAGAGGCCTTAACGCCCTTGGGACCCTGAGAAATGGTTTCAGGGTCAGCAGTAGGGTTTTTGAAAAGGAATTTGTGGGAGTCAGGAACCCTGTAGTATCTGTCTGGCTTACTAGGAGCCAGAAGCAGGGAATCAGGAGTCATACTGGACTCTCAGAAAACATCATCAACAATGTCTAGAGCAGGAGTTATAGCTAAAGGCCTATGCTGAGGAAGAAGAAGAAAATCCCTAAGTCTCTTTTTCGATTCAGAGAAATCCTGACTCTCCCAGTGGAAGTGTTCCCTTAAGGTATGCAAAGTTTCTCAAAAAGAGAAATCCTCAGGGGGAGAAGCAAAAGGAATGGAGTCTTCTGCATCATAAGTGGGTATAGATAAATCCTGATCAGAAGAGGAATCAGAAGAAATAGAAACCTGATCTGAAGAATCATAGTCAGTGCCTTGCCTAGGCCTCTTAGCAGGAGGGGGATGGGAGCCCCTGATCAAGGTAATTAAATCTTCAGCCATTTTGATCATTTGTTTTTTAGGCATTGGGGCCTGTACACGTGGCCCAAGCATCAGTTTTTTAGACATAGAAGTGGATTTTGGCCTTAGTTTTGAAGATGGTGTCGTTTAATATACAAATCTTTAGGCCTGAAAACACCCTCAGAAGCCAGTGCCTGCTCAGCGGCTCCGGACCCATCTAAAGTAGAGACATCTGCGGGTTCAAAAAGTATCTCGCGGCATACCGGACTCCGAATGGGTATCAGTACAGGCCTGCGAATAAAAAGTAGTGGGTATCAGGGGCTGCGAAAGCACGTCACTGAGTACCGTCGAACCGGCGACTGGCTTAGTAAAAGCTTCATCAGTTTTGGACCTCAACGGTCTGTCTCTGTCTTTTTCTTTGCGTTTTTTAGGTATTCCGGTAATTGGATTGCTAACCGACAACATTTCTGGATAGTTAAATCTTGACCCAAAATATTTAGAAGCAAAAATATACCGACATTTAATCGTGTGTTGATTAAATTTAGCACAAAACTGACAGCAAGGCACTTTGTGGTCAGGGTCTAGGCAAGGAATACAGTACAAATGAAAATCCTTATGAGGTATTTGCTTCCCACAAGTAATGGAATTATTAACTTTTACTGACATCGGTAAGGAGCAAGAAAAAGTTTCCCCAACTGGGTACTTAGCTTTTAGTTGAAGACTTCGGTTCTGAATCTCGAAAACGAAAATTTCAGGAGTCGACCGACCGGCACTTGTGAACTGCTTCTGCTTCGGGCACCACGCGGCAAGAAAGACTGATGTAATGGCGTCGACTGCATGTTTTATACCGCTGACGACCTGACGTCATGGAAGAAGGGACAGCAACCGACGCAGAACCCAAGACTTTGTTAATCAGGCTGACTAAGGGCAACCTGCCAGCAGATTACACAAATGTAATGACGGCAACAGTGAAACACGAAGAACATCCCACATCTACATATATATTTATTTAGGGCATGATCTATATGTGGGCAATAGAAAAATGTAACAGAGCCTCTGCATAAATTGGGGTCTATATTAGAAGACCGAATGAAAAAAATAGCAAACGGCAAAACAGCGAAAAGACCTGACCTCTAAGTGCTGTTTGCCAGATTGCAGTACAGTGGAACATTGGAATATTTCTCCTTTCCTCACTGTAGTGCGATCTCGAAGTTGGTATATATAATTAGCGGGGGGATGGCAGCCCCCCACAATAGCACGTTCGACGTCCGGTCTTTTCGATGTTTAGACGTTCGCTATTTTTTCATTCGGTCTTCTAATATAGAGCCCATAAATTGACACACTATAAAGTGGTGATCATCTGTAAGAAAGCAAAATTCTTATCTAGGAAGCTCTGTTAATCTACAAAACATGCTTTTTGGGTGGTCAACAAGTTGAGTAATTCTACAAACAGTTGAAATTAAAGGGCAGCATACATGCATATTGAATCAAAAGCAAACATCAGGATTCAGTATTCTGGACACAAGACTTCAACTTTCTATGTTAACTTCCAAAGTATTAAATACGAAAAAATGCATTTTTACAAATGGCATCACCCCTGTGCTTACCACACTCGTATGATTAAAAAAATATATATATTCACTCAGAGATCTCAAAATGGTGAAAAAAGGACAAACTCCATTAACCTACTGCCACTTGATACTAAAAAAAAAACATGTCACATACGAGTCACAGTAAAGTGAAAAGAATGAATCCTCTGTTCCACTTCACTTACACTGTAATCACAGTGTAAATTAAGGGTAATGGAGAGTGTGATCCATTCACCTGTATTGTGATCCATCATCAAACAAGCAGTACAAATGAAAGGAATGAAAGTACCTTCCAATTCACTATGATTGACAAATGGAATGCACAATATACTGTATTCTGACGAGGTTAAGGTGTGTGTGTGTGTGTGTGTGTGTGTGTGTGTATGAGCCAAAACACTTCAACTCACAAAGATTCAAAGAAAAAGCTACTTTTTGCAAGTGGGCAAGCCCCAAGTAACCCCCACACCCCCTGCTAATTACATATACCAACTCAGAAACTGTACTGCAATGGGGAGAAGGAGAAAAAAGTTAGTATGTGCAATCAGTTGATGTTATATCTGCTGTTCTAGCTCCCCCCCCAGTTAAACAAACAGACTCCTTGATGGTTGTAGGGAAGCTATTATATAAACATGCGCACACACATGCATACATGCATGCACGTACCTTTTAAGTCCCAATGACATTACAGTCACAGTTCAAACACATCCAATACCAGCCGCCACACTGCATGGTAACCAGTTTAAGAATGCTATGGGATGTCTTCTGCCACAGATCCACACAAACTTTAAATCTAGGAAAGTCTTGAGTCACAGACGTCTGAAATGCTTTCAGTTTCTGTAGAGCAGACCCTTTTGAATTCTCCATATGCAGTGATCTAACAGTCTCCATTTCTGCAACTGAACCATTTGACTCCACCTCACTCTGCATTAGCTTACATTCTTATATAGCTACCAAGACCTCCAGAAAAATCAGTAATGGTTTTAAATTAAGAACAATCTCAAAAAATGCTGGATGCAACATGCAGGAAGACTTGACTTTCATTTGCTATCTCTCATGGAAGACTGAATCTCTATCCTCCCATGCAGAGTCTGAACACATTAGTGATTTTCTGAAAAAAGTACAGTTGAGTATCCAACTTACCACAACAGTGCACGTTTATGTGGGGTCATTGTTGCATTTGTAACTTCTGGAAACTAATATGGGATGGTCAGAGATGGAGCCTTGTCTTCGAGGAACTCTGATGCAGGCCAACATTAGACTCCCAGCAGGACTTTTTACAGCTTGCCCATCTTTGGACTTGGAGACATCAACTTGCATCAGATGTCTTTAAGTAACTGGTATAAAAGTGATGCCTGGTCATGCCATCTTTGGTTCTTTCTTACCTCATCTGTCAGTGCCAGCCTGATCATAAAATGCTGTAGAGACAGAAAGATTTCTCAAAGTTCCTGGCCTAAGACTAAAGACAGAACTAGTATCTAGCATTCCTGATCTCCTGGCCAGAGATTCAAGAAAGAAAGTACAGTTGTGTACACTTACCATAAATGTAGATGTTAGAGTGTATTCACTGTTGCAGTCATCACACTTGGGTTATCTGTCTGCAGGTAGCCCTCAGTCGGCCCGAATACCAGAGTCTTGGGACTTCCGAGTCAGATGCTGTCGCCTCTTCCATGACGTCAGGGGTATAAAACATGCAGCCAATGCCATTACATCAGTTTTTCTTGCCCCAGAGCCCCTAAATAGGGAGCTAATATATGATGGGGAAAAACACCACTAGTAAAAAGTAAATACCAATACCAGTAGGAATAGCCATAGAGAGGAGAGATAGAGAGCTAGAGAAAACCAGGGGGCTGGAGGGAGAGAAACCAGGACTACAACAGTGAATACACTCGAACATCTACATTTTATGGTAAGTGTACACAACTGTACTATGTTCTTCGTGTTTCACTGTTGCAGTCATCACACTTGGGTTGATTCCCAAAGCTGAGGAAGGGTGGAGGCAGTCAAGAAGAGTTAAGGCTGGCTAGTAGGCCTTGCAAATACTGCCCTGGATTTGGAAAAGATAGGCAGGTGGTAATGCTTGGTGAAGGTGTGTACAGAACTCCAGGTAGCAGCTTCCAGTATGTCCCTTGTAGGGACTCCCCTGAGAAATGATGTAGAGGTAGATGTAGCTCTAGTGGAATGTGTTCTGACCCCCTGAGGGTTGGTTTTCCATGGTGCTTGAAGCAGAAATGGATGCAGTGTGCTATCCATTCGGAAACGGTTTGTTTTGAAATGGCCTTGCCCTCTGCCCCTGTTGCAAAGCTGACTAGCAGTTGATCAGATTTTCTGAAAGGCTTAGTCCTATCAAGGTAGAAACTGCGTTGTCTGTGCACGTCCAAAGAGTGCAGGATCCTTTCCCTTTTATTTTGAGGATAAGGGAAGAAGGTTGGCAAATGGATGGATTGGTTGAGAGCCATACTGGACACCACTTTAGGCATAAAAGAAGGGTTAGTTCTGAGGGAAACCCTGTCAGCATGGAAAATAATGCAGGGTTCCACAGCCATCAGTGCATGTAACTCAGACACTCTTCTAGCTGAAGTGATGGCTAGAAGCAAGGCTGTTTTCCAAGAGAGCAATTTTAACTCTGCTAAAGCACAGGCTCAAAAGGGGGAAGCGTGAGCTTTTCCAGTACAAAGTTAAGGTCCCAAGCAGGGGGTGGCCTTTTGCCCCTCTCAGGAACTGTTTGATGAGAGGGTGAGAGAAAAGAGGTGGCACAGTATTGTAATGAGCCTAAATGGCAGAGGCAAGGATCTTAATAGAGGAGAAGGATAGGCCTCTGTGGAGTAGTTCTGCTAGGTAATCCAGGATTAGAAGAGTAAGGAGGCCAGTGCTGTGTCCTTTCCTTTAGACTGAATCCAAGAACAATACCTTTTCCACTTTTCAGCATAGGATTTCCTAGTACTGGGCCTTCTAGCTTCAAGGATGACGTCCAACACCTGCTTGCTTAGGGTTGCTGGTGGGGTATTTAAGGAACAACAGGTCAACTGTAGTTTAGTTCTATTAAACGTTTTGATCGCAATTCAACAAAAGAAAACGAATAAATAGAAAATGCTCACTTAAACAGAAATAAAGCTTTTGGGAAATAACCCTTCCTCAGTATTCAATCATTAAAATAAAATTCACCATTTTTATATAAAATATCACGACACAGTCACCAATGAAATTATAGAAACAATTAACATTAAAACACATATGTGCACGTATATATGCAAAATAAATTCCTATACAATTTTATAAAATCACATAAACACTCATCTTAAATATATAAAAAAAATCATTGCTTTGGTTTAGTTGTTAGTGCAGGTTTAATAGTTACCATGTTATTAAGTCCAGGTGCCCTGTCCATTTCAAGTCTAATAACCCATTTATACTCGGACATTTCTAACTTAAGAAAACCAAAAGAATAAAAAATGCCACAGTGGAAAAAGATACAAGTAGAAATCAACAATAAAAGTCCAAAATTCCAATAAATCCACAGGATACACCAATGCAGATGTGATAAAACTAATTTAATGAACGGTAAGCACTTTCATGCCGTCGTGAGCACTTCTTCAGACCATATAAAATTACATTTCAAATACACAGCTTAATTAATGCACAAAATTACAAACTTATTACAAGATAAAATCACTTAAATAGTCTCCGCCTCTTAAGAAAAGGTTTTTATTTATTTATTTTATTTTACATTTGTTGACCGGGCTGGTCCAACTGGACATATGTCCGGTTTCAGCAGAGGCCCGGGGAGAAAAGCTCCAAGTGAAATACATTAAACATTGAGCATTAAAAAAACATTAATCATTAAAAGCATTCAACATTAAAAAGGTTACAAATATAGTTCAGAGAAAAAAACAAAAAAATAATATAATAGTATTTTTACAGTGTCTGCAATAAGCAGAATAAGAACATCAAAGGGTAAAATTCAAATTCGAAATTGAATAGTAAGTTTTTGAAAAGATTTACAAGCAAGCTACATGAGAGTTCTAGGAGCAGAATGCTAGCTAGTCAGGGTTAGAGCAGGGGCAGAGCCAATGAGTTAGGAGGTGAGTTTTGAGTTTGGATTTGAAGATGGGAAGAGAGGAGATAGCAGTGAGGTTGGAAGGAATGGAGTTCCAGGCTTTTCCAATTGAGTTAGAGAAAGTACAGTTTTGTACCTACCATAAATGTAGATGTTCGAGTGTTCACACTGTTGCAGTCATCACACTTGGGTTATCCTGCCATCAGGCAGTCCCGCAGTCGGCCAGAGTTCCAAAGTCTTGGTCCGGCGTCAGCTGCTGTCGCTTCTTCCCTGACGTCAGTGCGCCAGGGGTATACAAGAGGCATCTGACGCCATTTTCTTCAGTTTTTCTTGCCCCAGATGTCACGTGCTCCCCAGTAGGTGGTCAATACATATTGCCAATAAAACATGTAAAGAAAATACAAAGAATACCTTCAGCTACAAGCAAATACACCACAAAGGTTGTATCAGATAGATAGGTATAGAAAGGTTCAGCTAGGTCAGAGGGGATGGAGGGTAACCTGGACTGCAACAGTGTGAACACTCGAACATCTACATTTATGGTAGGTACAAAACTGTACTATGTTCATCGTGTTACACTGCTGCAGTCATCACACTTGGGTTGAATCCCAAAGCTAAGGATGGGTGGTGGAGTTAAACAGGGTTTGAAGAAGCTAGTAGGCCCTGCATAACTGCAGTGGCAAAGCCAGCTCTAGTCTTAGAGTACAGAGGTAAGTGATGGTGTTTGGTGAAGGTGTGCACTGAACTCCAAGTTGCAGCCTCCAAAATATCCTTGGTTGGTACCCCCCTGAGAAAGGCTGTTGATGTAGCTGTAGCCCTGGTGGAGAGGGACCTAATGCTAGCAGGTACCGGTTTCCCATGATGTGTGTAGCAGAAAAGTATACAGTGTCCTATCCATTTTGAAATGGTCTGGTTTTGAGATAGCTTTTCCTTGTGATCCTGCAGCATAGGATACAAAGAGCCGGTCAGATTTTCTGAAAGCCTTAGTTTTATCCAAGTAGTAACGTAATTGCCTGTGAATGTCTAAAGAGTGCAGAAGTCTTTGTCCTTTGTTTTGGGGGGTTGGGAAAAAGGTGGGTAAATAAATGGTTTGGTTTAGGGCCACACTGGATAACACCTTTGGCATAAAGGAAGGGTTAGTTCATAGAGCGACTCTGTCTTGATGAAAAATGAAGAAAGGCTCCACTGCCATTAGTGCCTGTAGCTCTGAGACTCTTCTAGCTGAAGTTACTGCTAGCAGCAGGGCAGTTTTCCATGACAGAAACTTTAAATCAGCTGAAAAAGCTGGTTCAAAGGGCGGCAGTGTAAGCTTTTCCAGAACAAAGTTGATATCCCAAGTTGGTGTTGGTGCTCTCCTGGGCGGTCTTATGTTCTTAGCCCCTCTGAGGTACAGTCTTAGGAGTGGATGTGAAAATAAAGGAGGATCCGTGTTGTAGTGAGCTGAAATCGCTGAGGTGTGGATCTTAATAGATGAAAAAGAAAGTCCTTTGTGCAACATCTCAGTTAAATATTGTAGAATCTGAGGAATGTTTGGAACAAGGGGATTTTGGCCTTTAGCCTGGTTCCAGGCGCAAAATCTTTTCCATTTGTCTGAAAAGGCTTTCCTGGTGCTGGGCCTCCTGGCCTCCAGAATGACATCCATAACAGCTTTAGATAGAGGTGTTGGCTGGTTGTTTAGGTAATTTGCCATGCAGCCAGATTTAAAGTCTTGAGCTGGCTGTTTAGAATCTGATTGTTTTGCTGAGTGAGCAGGTGAGGAATTTGGGGTAAAATCCATGGTGGGCCGTGGGCCATGTTCCTTAGTATTGGATATCAGTGCTGGCGTGGCCAGTCTGGAACAATGAGTATCATTTGTGGACTCTCTAATCTGACTTTCAGCAGCACCTTTGCTAGAAGAGGCAGTGGAGGAAAGGCATACACTGTTAATGTTTTCCAACTGAATGAAAGGGCATTCACTTTCCAAGCTAGTGGGTGGAATGTCCTTGTGCAAAATTTTCGAAGTTGGTAGTTTTCGGGGTTGACAACAGATTTATGTTGGGCGTCCCCATTTTTGAGTTATCATTGCAAATACTTGTGGATCTAGTTTCCACTCATGGGGATCCTTGATGTTTCTGCTTAGGTCGTCTGCCAATGTGTTTTTCTTTCCTGGCAGGAATTGTGCTTGTAGTTGAACTTGGTAAGTCAGTGCTGTGTTCCACAAGGTCATTGCTTACCTGCATAGGGGGTAGGTGTGTGTGCCCCCTTGCTTGTTTATGTACCACATTACTGTGGTATTGTCCATCTTTATTAGGAGTTGTCCTGAATGTAAGAGGTCCTTGAAAGCTGTTAGGGCATTCTGTACAGCTAGCATTTCTTTTTGATTGATATGCAGATGCCTTTGATCTGTAGCCCATTTTCCCCGAATGCACTGTCCTGCCATGTGTGCTCCCCAGGCATAGTCTGATGCATCTGTTGTTATAGTTTGCCTGGCTGTGGGTAAGGTAAAAGGCTGACCCTTGTTGAGGTGACATGCCTGTGCCCACCATAGAAATCCTGCTGAAGGCAGGGAATGAGTGGTATCATTGTTTCCAAGCTGTGGCTGTGTTGAATCCATATGCTTTTCAGGTACCATTGTAATTTCCTCATATGCAGTTTTGCAAATGGTATTAGTAGTATGCAAGATGCCATGAATCCCACGGCCTGCAGAATTTTTCTTGCAGGGAGCTGGGTCTTTGTTGCCATCATTTTGAAGTATTGAGTCAGCTGCTGTTGCTTGTCTGGTGTGAGATAAGCCATCTGGGCCATTGTATTCAAGCTGGCACCCAGGAATATTATGTTCTGGGGGCACTAGTTTTGATTTCTTTTTGTTTACTGTGTACCCTAGGCAACTTAAAAGATGTTTGACAAACGCCAGATGCTTTAAAAGAATGTCCTTGCTTTCTGCTTGAATAAGGCAGTCGTCCAGGTATGGGTATATTTGAATTCCTCTTTGCAGTATGCAATTACTGGTGCCAGGCATTTTGTGAAGACCCTGGGCGCAGTAGATAAGCCAAAGGGCAGTGCAGATAATTGATAATGGGTTGAACCTGCAATAAAACGGAGGTATTTTCTGCAATTTTGTCTGATAGGGACATGCAGGTATGCCTCCTTGAGATCCGTTACTAGCCAAGCCTTCTTGCCCAGCATGGGAAGAAGCTGCTGTAGTGTTAGCATCTTGAATTTGGGTACTTGCAGATAAGTGTTTAGAATTGAAAGGTCCAGAATGGGTCTCCAGACGTTGTCCTTTCAGGGGACTAGAAAGAGTCTTGAGTAAAATCCTTGTCCTTGCTCCTGTGAAGGTACCTGTTGAATGGCTCTCATGTCCATGAGAGCTGTAATTTGTTTTTGTGCCTCTGCCCATTGATTTGGTGGCAGGTTTGGCATTCCTTTTATCCTTGGCAAGGTGTGAAAGTGGAATCTGTATCCTTGTAAGACAATGTTTAGGACCCATTTGTCTTTTGTAATGATGTGCCAGTTGTCTGCAAAAAGTGCTAATTTTCCTCCCAAGGGAGCTGCCAAGAGAGATTTGCTTGGCAGTCTGAGGGTTAAGTCATTGTGTTTGTCTTCTGCTAGCTTGGGGCCTGTCTTCTCCTCCTTTCTGGGTAGCGGCACCCCATTGGCGAGGTTTGTAAGGGCCTTGCGACTGACCTCTGCCCCTTGGGCGTCTGTATTTGCCCCTCTGTGGTCTGTCAGAAGCTGGAAAGGACCAGTTTTTGTTGGCCAATTTCTGCTGAAACGAGTGGGTTCAACCTGTAAAAAATCCTTGACCGTCTGCATAGATTTTGCCTTATCCTCCATTTTCTTTAAAACCTCTTCTGCTTTTACACCAAATAAAACATCCTGCTGTAAAGGTGCATCCAATAACTTTGCTTTAACATGATCAGGCAGGGTTTGTTCTTTTAACCAAGCATGTCTACGTATAACAGACCCAGTCACTGCTGCTCTACAGGAAGCTTCCAATGAATCAAATCCACATTGTAAAGTATGTTTGCCCACCTGTTCAGCTGCATGCAACAAATCTTGCATTTCCTTGAAATCAGGCTGCTCTGAGTGTGTGTTCATTTTTTGTTTTAATTGAGACATCAGGAATTGCTGATATTTCAGCATGTGAAACTGGCAATTTAAGGCCCTCATAGCTAGAGTAGCTGAGGTGTATACTTTCTTTCCCCATCTATCTAGTGCTCTGGAATCCCTTTCAGAGGGTACAGGATTTTTAGCAATAGAGGCCTTAACCCCTTTGGGACCCTGGGAAATGGTTTCTGGGTCAGCAACAGGGCTTTTATATAGGAATTTGTGTGAGTCAGGGACTTTGTAGTATCTGTCTGGTTTGGCTGGAGCAGGAGGTAGAGAGTCTGGATTAAGGCTAGATTCTAAGTAAACATTATCCACAATGTCTAACACGGGAGGGATAGCAAGTGGTCTGTGCTGGGGTTGTAAAAGTAACTCTCTGAGCCTTTTCTTAGAATCAGAGTAATCCTGGCCTTCCCAGTGGAAATGTTCCCTCATGGTATGTAAAGTTTCCCCAAAGGAGTAGTCTTCTGGGGGAGATGCTGAGGGAATAGACTCTTCAGCATCAGAATCTTCATAAGGGAGAAAAGAGTATTCCTGTTCCTCAGAAGAATCTGAGGAAATTGAAACCTGGTCAGAGGAAGCATAATCCTCCTCCTGTCTTGGCCTTTTACTAAGAGGGGGATGGGAACCCCTGATTAGGGTAATTAAATCTGCAGCCATCTTAAGCATCTGTTTCTTAGGCATGGGGCCTTGTACTGGAGACTGATGTACATTCTTTTTTGTTTTTAAAGGAGTTTTTAGCTTAGCATAAGATTTGATGGTGAGTGTAGTCAGTCTGAAGACACCTTCTGCAACTGAAGGCATTTCTACTGCACCGGAATCTCCTTCTGCCCTGGAGTCGGAAGGGCCTAAAGAAGAAGGCTGTGGTGGCCTAGTACTCTCCGCTTGGGAATCAGAAGCCGTCTGGGGTTCTAAATCAGCGGTCATCAGGGGCAGCCGTAGGCGCCTCACTGAAAACCGGAGAACCGGCGACAAGCCCAGCAGAGGCCTCAGAGTCTGGTTTGGGTCTAGGCTGCCTGTCCTTATCCTTGCATTTTTTATGATTGCTGGTCATCGGTTGCTCCGACGGCATGGTATAATTAAATTTCCTACCAAAGTAATGTCGGGCGAAATCAAACCGATGTTTAATAGTTCGTTTATTAAACCTAGCACAAAACAGACAACATGTGACGTCGTGGTCTGGGCCTAGGCAAGGAATACAGTAAGAATGAAAGTCCTTATGAGGTATTTGCTTCCCACAAGAAATGCAATTGTTAACTTTTTCTGACATCGGACTGAGGCAAGAAAAGGTTCCCCAACTGGGTACTTAGCTTTATTGAAGACTTCGGTCTGAAATTCGATTTGAAAATCTCAGGAGTCGGCCGATTGGCACTTGCGAACTGCTTCTGCTTTGGGCACCGCGCGGCAAGAAAGACTGAAGAAAATGGCGTCGGATGCCTCTTATATACCCCTGGCGCACTGACGTCAGGGAAGAAGCGACAGCAACCGATGCCGGACCAAGACTTTGGAACTCTGGCCGACTGCGGGACCGCCTGACGTCAGGATAACCCAAGTGTGATGACTGCAGCAGTGTAACATGATGAACATCAAGGAGTTGCCTGCTAAGTTGTTGGATTTACAGGTAGATATTAGACGTTTGTTAGAAGAATGCAGACTTTTGAGATTACAATAAGGGCTAATGAGGGTAGTGAGTATAGGGGTGTTGGTAGGTTTGTAGAGGATTTTATGGGCTAAAGAGAGCTGGTGAAATAAGATGAGATTTTGCAGCTCTAGCCATCCCAATTGTTTTAAGTTTAGGCAGTGGTGAAGTTCTAAAGGTGGAGCCAGAGGCAAATCTGGCAATACTGTTGTAGGCAACAATCAGTTTGGAGAGGTCAGTTTTGGACAGATATGTATAGATGGGGGAGGCGTAAAGTAGGGTAGAAATCAAATGGGTATGTGCTATGGAAGTTCTGGCTAGTGGTGTAAGAAATGGTTTAATTTTAAACAAGGAGCCAAGTTTTCTGTTGACTAATTTTATTGTGCTGTTAATGTGAGAGTCAAAGCATATGTTGTTGTCTATCTCTACTCCGAGGAGCCTGGTGGAGGGGTCAGGAGATATGTAGGTGCCATTACTAGAGAAGACAGAGAAGTTGAGTGGAGAGGATTTTCGGGTGGGAGAGAAAAGTAACAGTTTGGTTTTCTTGTGGTTTAAAATTAGGCATCTTTTTAAGAATCATTTTTCAAAATTTTGGAAAGCCTGTTGGGTGATAAGAGTGCAATTCAGAGGGGGATGAGGGAGAACAAATCAAAGTAGAATCATCAGTATATTGTATACAGGTAGCAGAGGACAAACTGGTATGTAGATCATTGATGAAAATAGAGAACAGAAGGGGGCCAAGTACTGAACCTTGGGGGACTCCCAAGGGTAAGAGGTAGGAGGTTGGATAAGCTGTTTTCCCAGCGCACTGCCTGTTGTCTGTTATGAAGATATGACTTGAACCATTTTACTGCACCGAAGTCAAGAGCAAAAGTTTTAAGTAAGTTTAACAGTATCTGGTGGTTGATCATATCAAAAGCTTTGGATAGGTCAATAAAGAGAGCAGAGATGAGTATGTTTATTGTTGCGTTTTTTGTTGATGCAGTCAGTAAAGGAAAGGAGGAATGAGGTGGTGCTGTGGTAAAGCCTGAAGCCATGTTGACAGTCAGCTAGTTGGTTGTGATTTAAGAGGCGTTTAAGAAGTTGTTTTTGGATGCATTTCTCCATGATTTTAGCTAAGGGGGAGAGTAAGGCTATGGGACGGTAGTCAGAGTTCTGTAGAGGTCCCTCCTTTATGCAGGGGAAATATGATGTGAAATTTTCCAAAGTGACGGAATGCAGCCTTCAACAATGGTTCTGTTAATCAGAATGGAAATGGGATAGGCTAATGGACTGGCTGCAATTTTTAGAAACTGAGCTGGTAGAAGGTCAGCAGAAGGCGAGGAGGTTTTAAGTTTGTGGAGAAGAGAACGGATAAGTGAAGTGGGTACAGGATGCAGTTGAAAGGTGGGAATGGAAGTGTTAGAAGAGGGGGACTGAGAGGGGATAGTTGGGGCTAGTTGGTTAGCTAGAGACTGGACAGTTTCAGTGAAGAAGGTATTGAAGGCATCAGCAGTTTGTTTTGGGTTGTTTTTAGAAGTGCCTAGGGAGCGTGGGTTTTCATTGTGGCCAGGCTTTAGGAGAGAGTTTATACCTGCCCAGAACTTTTGTGGATTTTGTTGGTTAGCTTGTTGTAAATGGCAGTAGTAGTTTCTTTTATCTAGTAGTACAGCTTTTTTTAGTGGAGTTTCTTATTTGTCTAAAGTTAAGTTATTCAGAGGGATCTTTTGTGCTACGAAATTTGGTCCAGAGTTTATTTTTCATCAGAATTTTATGCCTTGCACCTTTTAAGAGCCAAGGGGCAGGTTTTGATTTAATTCTAATAGATCTTAAGGGAGCATGAGAATCTAGGATAGAAAGGAACCTGGAGTTGAAGTAAGTTACAGCTTCATCCAGTGGCAGTTGTTTAAGAGGAGACCAGTTGCATGCATTTAGTTCTGTAAGGAAGCGTTCAGGGTTAAAGTTTTTATTTGATCTGACCATTTTATATTTGGTTAGGTTAGCGGAGGTAGTTTTATGTCTGATTAGATAAGTAAGGGCGTGGTCACTTAAACCATCGGGTAGTGTCCCTACTGTATAAGTTTGGGAGTGACTATTTATTAGAATCCAGTCCAATATGCTTTCTTTGTTGTTAGATATGGTTGGGGTTTGAATGCTTTGTGAAAAGCAGTGAAGATTTAAGAGGGTGGGAGGGTCTGCAGAGTTACAGGTTTTCCAGTCTATACTGACATCGCCTAGCACTATGGTTTCTTGTGGGAACTGAGTCGAAAGCCAGCTAAGGATCTCTTCTAAGGAACTAATATTATTTCCAGGGGGAAGGTAAGTGCAGATTATATTGATGGCTTTGTGTGCATTAAGTTGCAGCCTGGAGATAAGGATTTCGGCATTACTTATAGAGGGTGGTTCATGTCTGATAGTAATTTGCATGCCTGTTTTGTAAAGAATAGCAATCCCACTATCCTTTTTGGCTATACGGTCTAGTCTGAAGATGTTGTAGCCAGGGGGAGTAATTTCATTGTCTAGGGTTGTGGGTTTGAGCCAGGTTTCCAATAGGCAAAGGATGTCGAAAGCATGCATGTCTAGTAGTGCATGGAGGTGAGCAATTTTATTATTAATGCTGCGGATGTTAGGGTGAGCTACAGAGAGAGAGTTAGGGGGTTTAGAGGGTACGTACTGGCTAGAGGGATGGAAGTGTTTAACCCTGGTGGTACATTACTATGTAGCCTAATGATCCATCTGCTCTCTCTCTCTCTGTTCTAAAATGTTATTAAGATCTCCTAAATAAAACTATACACCCTGTCACACATTTGAAACACACTAGTCATTTCCACACAAACTGCTTTAGTACCTATGTGGGTTATTTAGCCATTTGTCAGACCTGTCAAAATTTTTATGTAGGAAAGACTAAAAGACAGTTAAGGCAAAGGATACTTGAGCATTTGTTAGCCATCAGGAAGACCGACTCTAGAAATGCCCTAGCTAGTCATGTGATGAATACAGATCCTAAACATATGTTTATGTTTAGAGTACTGGAACAGTTAAAACCTGGCAGTAGATTAGGAGATGTTAATAATATTTTAAAACAGAGAGAGAGAGAGCAGTTGGATCATTAGGCTACATTGTAATGTACCACCAGGGTTAAACACTTCCATCACTTTAAAAACCTTTTCTTAAGAGGCGGAGACTATTTAAGTGATTTAATCTTGTGATAGGTTTGTTTGTAATCTTGTGCATTATTCAAGCTGTGTATCTGAAATGTAATTTTATATGGTCTGAAGTAGTGCTCACAATGGCATGAAAGCGCTTACCGTTCATTATATTAGTTTTATCACATCTGCCTTGGTGTATCCTGTGGATTTATTGGAATTTCTAACTTATTATTTATATCTGTCAAACTTTTATATACCACCTCCACAACATTAAATTTAAAGTTATGGGATACCCCATTATCTATTTTATGTTTAGCTAAAGCACTGGACATAGCACCTTCTCCTTATCTCGGACTTGTGCTCAATTCCACGATCTTTAAGTCGCCTTGAGCACTTTCCCACGTAAAATCCATCACAATGTACACATGTTGCGAGCTATACAATTGTTGTCGTATTGCATGCAGCTTAATCTCATATATTATTTTGTTTACTGGATGTTTACAAAAATACTTGTTACAGATGTCAATACAACTACAATTAAGGCAAGGGGTTGTACCAAAATTATGCATCACTGGACTCATCAAATTCACTCCAAAATCTTTGTAGCATAACTGTTTTTTGAGGTTATTTATATTTTTATAGGCAAATCGAGGTATATTACCCAGTATTGCAGCTAACACGGGTAGAAATGTTAGTATTCGCCAATTCTTTCGAATTATTGCCTCCACATATTGTCATATAGTTATAAGTTGTGACATATCTCAGAGTAGAGGTGGAAATTAATCACCTCATCTTCATTCAAAATACGTTCACCAAAATATGGCGGTGCCACAGAATCTCTATTCCTTAATATGTTATTTCTTATTTTTAAAACATATTCACTATCATAGCCTCAATATTCAAAGTCTTTGCATAAAACCTCTATCTGCTCTTCACATCTTACCAAATCAGTGTTTAACCTACTAACCCCTTAGTAGTTGACTCTTAACAATTCCTCCAAATACATGTTTAGCATGCATACTTTTAGAGTGCGTGTATCCATTCACTTGTACATCCTTTCTATGGACACAAGTTTTCAATACGCCAGATTTCTTATACAGTTCAATATCTAAATACAAGATTTTGCTACAAGAAAAATCCATAGTAAATTTCAAAAAACTCGTAGGGTTATTTAAGAATTGTACAAATCTTTTTAGTTGTTGCTCATCAACAAGAAAAGTACAGTTTTGTACCTACCATAAATGTAGATGTTCGAGTGTTCACCCTGCTGCAGTCATCACACTTGGGTTATCCTGTCGTCAGGCGGTCCCACAGTTGGCCTAAGTTTCAAAGTCTTGGTCCGACGTCGGTTGCTGTTGCTTCTTCCCTGACGTCAGTGTGCCAGGGGTATTCAAGAGGCATCCGGCGCCATTTTCTTCAGTTTTTCTTGCCCCAGATGTCAGGTGCACCCCCCAATAGGAGGTCACTACATATTACCAATAAGAAATGTGAAGAACAAACAAAGCATACCTCCAGCTATAAGCAAATACACCACAAAGGTTGTATCAGATATAAAGGCATAGAAAGGGTTCAGCTAGGTCAGAGGGGATGGAGGGAGGGTAACATGGACTGCAGCAGGGTGAACACTAGAACATCTACATTTATGGTAGGTACAAAATTGTACTATGTTCATCGTGTTACACTGCTGCAGTCATCACACTTGGGTTGAATCCCAAAGCTAAGGATGGGTGGTGGAATCAAAGAGAGTTTGAAGAAGCTAGTAGGCCCTGCAAAACTGCAGTGGCAAAGCCAGCTCTAGTCTTAGAGTACAGTGGTAAGTGATAGTGTTTGGTGAAGGCGTGTACTGAACTCCAAGTTGCAGCTTCCAGAATATCCTTGGTTGGTACCCCCGGAGGAAGGCTGTAGATGTAGCTGCTGCCCTGGTGGAGTGGGACCTAATGCTAGCAGGAACCGATTTTCCATGATGAGTGTAGCAGAAACGTATGCAATGACCTATCCATTTTGAAATGGTCTGTTTTGAGATAGCTTTTCCTTATGATGCTGTAGCATAGGATACAAAGAGCTGGTCAGATTTTCTGAAAGCCTTAGTTTCAGCCAAGTAGTAACGTAGTTGCCTGTGAATGTCCAAGGAGTGCAGGAGACTTTCTCCTTTGTTCTGGGGATTTGGGAAAAAGGTGGGTAAATGCATGGTTTGATTTAGGGCCACACTAGATACCACCTTTGCCATAAAGGAGGGGTTAGTTCGTAGAGAGACTCTGTCTTGATGAAAAATGAGGAAAGGCTCCACTGCCATTAGTGCCTGTAGCTCTGAGACTCTTCTGGCTGAAGTTATTGCTAGCAGCAGGGCAGTTTTCCATGACAGAAACTTTAAATCAGATGAGAAAGCTGGTTCAAAAGGCGGTAGTGTAAGCTTTTCCAGAACAAACTTGAGGTCCCAAGTTGGCGTTGGTGCTCTCCCGGGCGGCAGTATGTTCTTGGCCCCTCTGAGGTACTGTCTTAAGAGTGGATGTGAAAATAAGGGAGGATCCGTGTTAAAATTGCTGAGGCGTGATTTTTAATAGATGAAAAGGAAAGTCCTTTGTGTAACATCTCAGTTAAATACTGTAGAATCTGAGGTATGTCCGGGGAGTTTGGCCTTTAGCTTGGTTCCAGGCACAAAATCTTTTCCATTTGTCTGAGTATGCTTTCCTGGTGCTGGGCCTTCTGGCTTCCAGAATGACATCCATAACAGCTTTTGATAGAGCAGCTGGCTGGTTGTTTAGGTGATTTGCCATGCAGCCAGATTTAAGGTCTTGAGCTGGCTGTGTAGAATCTGACTGTCTTGCTGTGTGAGCAGATGAGGAATTTGTGGTAAAATCCATGGTGGGCCATGTTCCTTAGTAATGGGTACCAGTGCTGGCGTGGCCAGTCTGGAGCAATGAGTATCATGTGAGGCCTCTCTATCCTGACTTTCAGCAGCACCTTTGTTAGAAGAGGCAGTGGAGGGAAGGCATATACTTGTCAACATTTTCCAACTGAATGTGAGGGTGTCCACTTTCCAAGCTAGTGGGTGGAATGTCCTTGTGCAAAATCTTTGTAGTTGGTAGTTTTGGGGATTGGCAAACAGGTCTACGTCTGGGCGCCCCCATTTTTGAGTTATCATTGTAAATATTTGTGGATCCAGTTTCCACTCGTGGGGATCCATGATGTTTCTGCTTAGGTCGTCTGCCAATCTGTTCTTCTTTCCTGGCAGGAATTGTGCCTGTAATTGAACCTGGTAATTCAGTGCTGTGTTCCACAAGGTCATTGCTTGCCTGCATAGAGGGTAGGAGTGTGTACCCCCCCTGCTTGTTTATGTACCACATTAGTGGTATTGTCTGTCATTATTATTAGTTGTCCTGGATGTAAGAGATCCTTGAAAGCTGTCAGGGCATTCTGTACAGCTAGCATTTCTTTTTGATTGATGTGCAGATGTCTTAGATCCGTAGTCCATTTGCCCTGAAAGCACTGTCCTGCCATGTGTGCTCCCCAGGCATAGTCCGATGCACCTGTTGTCATAGTTTGCCTGGCTGTGGGTAAGGTAAAAGGCTGACCCTTGTTGAGGTGACATGTCTGTGCCCACCATAGAAACTCCTGCTGAAGGCAGGGAATGAGAGGTATCATTGTTTCCAAGCTGTGGCTGTGTTGAGTCCATACGCTTTTCAGGTACCATTGTAATTTCCTCATACGCAGATTTGCAAATTCCTCATACGCAGATTTGCAAATGGTATTAGTAGAATGCAAGATGCCATGAATCCCAAGGCCTGCAGAATTTTTCTTGCAGGGAGTTGGGTCTTTGTTGCCATTATTTTGAAGTATTGAGTTAGTTGTAGTTGCTTGTCTGGCGTGAGAAAAGCCATCTGGGCCGTTATATTCAAGCTGGCACCCAGGAATATTATGTTCTGTGAGGGCACTAGTTTTGAATTCTTTTCGTTTACTGTGTACCCTAGGGAACTTAGAAGGTGTCTGACAAACGCCAGATGTTGTACGAGAATGTCCTTGCTTTCTGCTTGGATGAGGCAGTCATCCAGGTATGGGTATATTTGAATTCCTCTGTCTGCAGTATGCAATTACTGGTGCCAGGCATTTTGTGAAGACCCTGGGCACAGTAGATAAGCCAAAGGGCAGTGCAGAGAATTGGTAATGGGTTGAACCTGCAATGAAACGGAGGTATCTTCTGCAATTTTGTCTGATGGGGACATGCAGGTATGCCTCCTTGAGGTCCAACGTTACTAGCCAAGCCTTCTTGTCCAACATGGGCAGAAGCTTCTGTAGTGTTAGCATCTTGAATTTGGGTACTTGCAAGTAGGTGTTTAGAACTGAAAGGTCCAGAATGGGTGTCCATGCATTGTCCTTTCTGAGGACTAGAAAGAGCCTTGACTAAAATCCTTGCCCTTGCTCCTGTGTAGGTACCTGCTGAATGGCTCTCATGTCCATGAGGTCTGCAATTTGTTTTTGTGCCTCTGCCCATTGATTTAGTTGCAGGTTTGGCATTCCTTTTATCCTTGGCAAGGTGTGAAAATGGAATCTGTATCCTTGTGATACAATGTCTAAGACCCATTTGTCCTTTGCGATGATGCACCAGTTGTCTGCAAAAAGTGCTAATTTTCCTCCCAAGGGAGCTGCAAAGAGAATTTTGCTTGGCAGTTTGAGGGTTAAGTCATTGTGTTTGTCTTCTAGTAGTTTAGGACCTGTCTTCTCCTCCCTTCTGTGTAGCAGTGCCCCATTGGCGAGGTTTGTAAGGGGCTTGTGCCTGACCTCTGCCCCTTGGGCATCTTGTATTTGCCCCTCTGTGGTCTGTCAGAAGCTGGAAAGGACCAATTTTTTGTTGGCCAATTTCTGCTGAAGCGAGGGGGTTGAACCTGTAAAAAATCCTTGACCATCTGCATAGACTTTGCCTTATCCTCCATTTTCTTTAAAACTTCTTTTGCTTTGACACCAAATAAGACATCCTGCTGTAAAGGTGCATCTAATAATTTTGCTTTAACATGATCAGGCAGGGTTTGTTCTTTTAACCAAGCATTTCTACGTATGGCAGACCCAGTAACACAGCTGCTCTACAGGAAGCTTCCAATGAATCAAATCCACATTGTAAAGTATGTTTGCACACCTGCTCTGCTGCATGCAACAGATCCTGCATTTCCTTGAATTCAGACTGTTGAGAATGTGTGCACATCTTTTGTTTTAATTGAGACATTAGGAATTGTTGATATTTCAGCATGTGAAATTGACAATTTAGTGCTCTCATAGATAGAGTAGCTGAGGTGTATGCCTTCTTCCCCCACCTATCTAGTGCTCTGGAGTCCCTTTCAGAGGGCACAGGATTTTTAGCCATAGAAGCCTTAGCCCCTTTGGTACCCTGGGCAATAGTTTCTGGGTCAGCAACAGGGCTTTTGTAAAGGAATTTTTGTGAGTCAGGTACTCTATAATATCGGTCTGGTTTGGCTGGAGCAGGAGGTAGAGAATCTGGATTTAGACTAGATTATAAATAAACATCATCCACAATGTCTAAAACTGGAGGGATAGCAAGTGGTCTGTGCTGGGGAAGTAAAAGAAACTTTCGGAGCCTTTTCTTTGAGTCGGCGTAGTCCTGGCCTTCCCAGTGGAAATGTTCCCTCATGGTATGTAAAGGTTCCCCAAAGGAATAGTCTTCAGGGGGAGATGCTGTGGGAATGGAGTCTTCAGCATCAGATTCTTCATAAGGGGGAAAAGAGTAATCTTGTTCCTCAGAGGAGTCTGAGAAAATTGAAACCTGATCAGAGGAGGCATAATCCTCCTCTTGTCTTGGCCTTTTGTCTGGAGGGGGTTGGGAACCCCTGATCAGGGTAATCAAATCTTCAGCCATCTTAAGTATCTGTTTCTTAGGCATGGGGCCTTGAACTGGAGACTGCTGTACAGTCTTTTTAGGTTTTAAAGGAGTCTTAAGTTTAGCATAAGATTTAATGGTGAGTGTAGTCGGTCTGAAGACTACCTTCTGTAGCTGAAGGTGTTTCCACAGCACCGGTTTCTCCTTCTGCAATGGTGTCGGTAGGGCCTAATGGAAATTGCTGCGTCGGCCTAGTACTCTCAGATTGTGAATCCGAAGCGGTCTGGGGCTCCAATTCTGCGGTTGTCAGGGGCTGCGTAGGCGCCTCACTGAAAACCGGAGAACCGGCGACAGGCCCAGTAGAGGCCTCGGAGTCGGGCTTGGGTCTAGGCTGCCTGGCCTTATCTTTGCATTTTTTATGCATGCCGGTCGTCGGCTGCTCCACTGGCATTTCCTACCGAAGTAGTGTTGAGCGAAATCAAAGCGACGCTTTATAGTTCGCTTATTGAACCTAGCACAAAACCGACAACCAGTGACTTCGTGGTCTGGACCTAGGCAAGGTATACAATAAGAATGGAAATCCTTATGAGGTATTTACTTCCCACAAGAAATGCAATTGTTAACTTTTTCTGACATCGGACTGAGGCAAAAAAAGGTTCCCCAAAGGGGTACTTAGCTTTATTGAAGACTTCGGACTGAAATTCGATTCGAAAATCTCAGGTGTCGGCCGACGGGCACTTGCGAACTGCTTCTGCTTCGGGCACCGAGCGGCAAGAAAGACTGAAGAAAATGGCGTCGGATGCCTCAAATACCCCTGGTGCACTGACGTCAGGGAAGAAGCGACAGCAACCAACGCCGGACCAAGACTTTGGAACTCAGGCTGACTGCAGAACCGCCTGACAACAGGATAACCCAAGTGTGATGATTGCAGCAGGGTAACACGATGAACATCAATCATTTACAAAACGCTGATAAA
Source organism: Protopterus annectens (assembly GCF_019279795.1). Classification (NCBI taxonomy): domain Eukaryota; kingdom Metazoa; phylum Chordata; order Ceratodontiformes; family Protopteridae; genus Protopterus; species Protopterus annectens. The sequence goes on from NC_056746.1 coordinate 1,262,703,333, forward strand.
AAAGGATATTTCCTTTAAATGGATTTTCATCATTCATAACATGTTCTTTTTCCTATTAAATCAATACAATATTGGCGTACGTGTTAGCCATGGGACCCCTTGTAGTATAACAGAAATTGTCTTAGATAAGAATATAGTACAGTTGTGTACACTAACCATAAATGTAGATGTTCGAGTGTATTCACTGTCGCAGTCATTACATTAGGGTAATCTGCTGGCAGGTTTCCCTCAGTCGGCCTGAATAACAAAAGTCTTGGGTCTTGCGTCAGTTGCTGTCTCCTCTTCCATGACATCAGGTCATCAGGGTATAAAACATGCAGCCGACACCATTTTAATCAGTTTTTCTAGCCCCAGATGTCAGGTGCCGCCCAAATGGGGAGCAAAAATATATATAAATAAACTGTAAATATATAAATGCACCTTAGAAATATAAAATTTATCTTCAACTAAAAGCAAATACACCACAAAGGCTTTTGAGTATAGTGAAGGAAAGAAAATGTATAGAATGGGGGATGGCGGGTGGGTAACCCGGACTGCAACAGTGAATACACTCGAACATATACATTTATGGTAAGTGTACACAACTGTACTATGTTCTTCGTGTTTCAGTCATTACATTTGGGTAGAATCCCAAAGCTATGGATGGGAGGATGGAGCTAAACAGCATTAGGAGCATCTATAAGGCCCTGCAGGACTGCAGTGGCAAAGCCTGCCCTGGATTTAGAGAAGAGGGGTAAATGATAATGCTTTGTGAACGTATAAACACAGCTCCAAGTAGCAGCTTCTAGAATGTCTTTGGTTGGGACCCCTGTGAGAAAAGCTGCTGAAGTAGAGGCAGCCCTGGTGGAATAGGATCTGATCCCCTTGGGCACAGGTTTACCATGGTGCAAAATGCAGAAACGAATGCAGTGGCTTATCCATTTACAAATAGTCTGCTTTGATATAGCCTTCCCCTCTGATCCTGCAGCAAATGCTACCAGTAGTTGCTCAGACTTTCTTAGAGATTTTGTCCTGTTTAAGTAGAATCTTAGTTGTCTGTGTACATCCAATGAATGCAGAATCCGCTCCCCCTTGTTCTGCAGATTTGGGAAAAATGTTGGCAGGTGAATGGTCGGGTTAAGAGCCGCACTGGATAGGATACCACCTTAGGCATAAGAGGATTGGTCCTGAGGGCCACCCTGTCAGGGTAAAATATAACGAAAGGTTCCACTGCCATGACAGCCTTTAGTTCTGAAACCCTCTTGCTGAACTGACTGCCAAAAGAAAAGCTGTGTTCCAAGATAGAAATGTTATATCCGCAGTAGCTGTTGGTTCAAAAGGAGACAGGATGATTTTTTCCAGCACAAAATTGAGGTCCCATGCAGGAGTTGGTGTTCTCCTGGGAGGCCTTACATTTTTGGCCCCTCTCAGATGCTGTTTAAGCAGTGTTCCTGAAAAAAGAGGGGAGGCTCTGTGTTGTAATGAGCCGAGATGGCAGATGCATGGATTTTTATTGAAGAAAACTTGTCAAGCATCTCAGTAAAGTATTGTAAAATCTGAGGAATATTGGGCTTTGCTGTGTCTACTCCTTGTGCTTGGTTCCAAGCACAGACTCTCTTCCATTTGTCAGCATAAGATTTTCTAGTACTAGGCCTTCTGGCTTCTAAAATGACATCCATCACAGGTTTACTGACAGATGTGGTTTGAATAATTAGTTGATTAGCCATGCTGCAAGATTCAGAGTTTGGAGCGGAGTGTGCAGAATTTGATAGTTCTGCTGAGACAGTAGATGAGGTGTTTGAAACAAGTACCACGGAGGAAGGTGTGACATATTCCTTAGAACGGGTACCAGTGCTGGTGAGGCCAGTCCGGAGCAATTAGGATCATTTTTGTTTTTTCCTGTCTGACTTTTAGTAAGACCGTGGAGAGTAGAGGCAGAGGGGGAAGGTATCCAGCTGAAGGATAGAGCATCCACTTTCCATGCTTTTTTGTGATGAGTTCTTTTGCAGAATTTGTCCAACTGATAGTTTTGGGGATAGGCAAATAGATCAATGTCTGGGCTCTCCCATTTCTGTGTTAACATACTGAAGATTTGTGGATCCAGTTTCCATTCATGTGGGTCCATAAAATTTCTGCTTAGGTCGTCTGCCAGAGTATTTTGCTTTCCTGGCAGGAATTGAGCTTGAAGACGTATTTGGTAAGTCAAGGCTGTGTTCCACAAGGCCATAGCTAGTCTGCAAAAGGGGTAGGAATGTGTGCTCCCCTGCTTGTTTATGTACCACATAACTGTGGTGTTGTCCGTCTTTATCAGTAGTTGTCCTGGATGAAGTAAGTCCTTGAAGGCTGTCAGAGCATTCTGAACAGCTAGCATTTCTTTCTGGTTGATATGCAGATCCCTGCCAGGTGGGCCCCCAAAGCATAGTATAATGCGTCTGCAGTTAGGGTTTGGGTGGCAGGGGGTAGAGTGAATGACAGTCCCCTGTTTTGGTGACATGTCTCTGCCCACCAAAGAAACTCCTGTTGTAGGCAGGGAATGAGAGGAATCATTGTTTCCAGGCTGTGACAATGCTGACTCCATAAACTTTTTAGGTACCACTGAAGTTTCCTCATATGCAGTCTCGCATATGGAAATAGTAGAATGCAGGATGCCATGAACCCTAAAACTTGCAGAATTTGTCTTGCAGATAACTGGGTTTTTGTTGCCATTTGTTTGAGTATGTTGCCAATTGCCTTTGTTTGTCTGGCATGAGGTAAGCCATCTGGGCAGTTGTATTCAAGCTTGCACCCAGGAATGTAACTATTTGAGAGGGTACCAGTTGTGATTTCTTTTCGTTTATGGTGTACCCTAGGCATGCTAGAAGCCTTTTTATAAATGCCAGATGTTGAAGAAGAGTGTCCTTGTCCTCTGCTTGAATGAGACAATCGTCCAGATAAGGATAAATTTGAATGTTTCTTTGTCTGCAGAATGCAATTACTGGTGCCAGGCACTTTGTAAAGATCCTGGGAACAGTAGCTAAGCCAAAGGGCAATGCAGAGAATTGGTAATGCAAAAAAACTGCTTTGAAGCAGAGGCATCTTCTGCATGATTCCCTTATTGGGATATGCAGGTATGCCTTTTTTAAGCCTAGATTTACTAACCAAGCATTCTTGCTTAGCATAGGCAGTAGCTGTTGTAAAGTCAGCATTTTGAATTTTGGAATGTCCAGGAACGTGTTCAGAATTGATAAGTCCAGTATTGGACGCCATGAATGGTCTTTTCTGGGTACCAGGAAAAGTCTTGAATAAAATCCTTGTCCTTTTTCCTTTTCTGGTACCGGTTGAATAGCCCCCATATCCATGAGGGACATGACTTGTTTCTGGGCCTCTGCTCACTGGTTTTGTGGCAGATCTGGTCATCCGTTTGGAATTGGCAAAGTATGGAAATTAAATCTGTACCCCTGGGATACTATGTTTAATGCCCTCTTGTCCTGGGTAATTAACTGCTAATTTTGAGCATGAAGTGCTGTGCTAGTTTTCCCCCCCAAGGGGGCTGCCAAAAGATAAGTGCTTGGAGATGGTAGAGGAAAGTCATTGAGATTGCTTACTGTAGGGTTGTGCTTTGTTTCCTCCAGATTTGGAGGTGGAGGCATCCCATTGCTTTGAACTGTAAGAACCCTGTGATTGATATCTGGAGCCTTTTGAGCGCCTGTGTTTGCCCTGAGTGGCTCAGTTGGAAACAGGAAAGGACCAATTTTTAGTAGGCCAGTGCCTACTGAACCTGGGGGGCTGCACTTGCAAGAATTCTTTTACAGTTTGCATAGATTTAGCTTTGTCTTCCATTTTTTTTAAAACCTCTTCTGCCTTATTAGTAAACAGAGTATCATGCTGCAAAGGGGCATTCAACAATTTAGCTTTAACATGATCAGGCAGATTTTGCTCCTTGAGCCAGGCATGCCTTCTAATCACAGATCCAGTAACCGCGGCCCTACAAGAGGCCTCCAAGGAATCAAAACCACATTGCAAAGTATGCTTTCCAAACTGTTCTACTGAATGCAATAAATCCTGTAACTATTTTCCACACAATCAGAAATCAACATAATTTTTCGTTTCAGTAAGCCCATAACATGCTGTTGATATTTAAGCATATGAAGCTGGCAGTTTAAAGCCCTGATTGCCAAGGTTGCAGACGTGTAAACCTTCTTACCCCATCTATCCAGAGCCCTGGAATCTCTATCAGAAGGGGAAGTATTTTTGGCTGTAGAAGCCTTAACATCCTTGGGACTCTGAGAAATAGTCTCAGGATCAGCAGCAGGATTTTTGAAAATAAATTTGTGGGAGTCAGGAACCCTGTAATATCTGTCTGGCTTACTAGGAGCCGGAGGCAGGGAATCAGGAGCCATGCTGGATTCCAAGAACACATCAACAATGTCTAACACAAGAGGTATTGCCAAAGGCCTATGCTGAGGAAGAAGGAAATCCCTAAGCCTCTTTTTTGATTCAGAGAAGTCCTGACTCTCCCAGTGAAAATGTTCCCTTAAAGTATGCAAAGTCTCTCCAAAGAGTAATCCTCAGGAGGAGATGCAGATGGGATGGATTCCTCTGTATCAGAATCCTCATAGGGTGGAATAGGAAATTCTTGATCAGAAGAGGACTCAGAAGAAATGGAAACATGATCTGAAGATTCATAATCAGTGCATTGCCTAGGCTTCTTAGCAGGGGGGGGGGGGGTTGGGAACCCCTGATCAAGGTAATTAAATCCCTCAGCCATTTTGATCATCTGCTTTTTAGGCATAGGGGCCTGAGCACGTGGCTCATGCATCGTTTTTTAGACATATAAGTTGTTTTTGACCTTGTTTTTGTTGCTGGTGTCGGTTTAATGTAAAAATGTTGAGGCCTGAAAACACCCTTAGAAGCCGGTGCCTTCTCAGCGGCTCCAGACCCATCCAAGGAAGAGACATCCGCAGGTTCAATACTTTGCGAATCTCGTGGCATACCGGACTCCGAATGGGTCTCGGTAGAGGCCTGAGACTCAAAAGTAGCAGGTATCAGGGGCTGCGAAAACGCCTCACTGACGGCGACTGGCTTTGGAGAACCTTCGTCAGTTTTGGACCTCAACGGTCTGTCTCTGTCTTTTTCCTTGCATTTTTTTGTCAACTCCGGTAGTCGAATTGCTAACAGACGATATTTCAGGGTAGTTAAATCTTGAACCAAAATATTTAGATGCAAAGATATACCGACGCTTAATAGTGCGTTGGTTAAATTTAGCACAAAACCGACAGCAAGGCACGTTGTGATCAGGGCCTAGGCAAGGAATACAGGACAAATGAAAATCCTTATGAGGTATTTGCTTCCCACAAGTAATGCAATTATTAACTTTTACTGACATCGGTAAAGATCAAGAAAAAGTTTCCCCAACGGGGTACTTGGCTTTAGTTTGAAGACTTCGGTTCTGAAACTCGAATATGAAAATTTCAGAAATCGGTCGACCGGCACTTGCGAACTGCTTCTGTTTCGGGCACTGCGTGGCAAGAAAGACTGGTTAAAATGGTGTCAGCTGCATGTTTCACACCCGATGACCTGATGTCATGGAATAGGAGACAGCAACCGACGCATCAGGCTGACTGAGGGCAACCTGCCAGCAGATAACCCTAATGTAATGACTGCAACAGTGAAACACAAAGAACATCTTCCTTTTTAATGGACAGCCCTACCTACAAATAGCTGGTGTAGCCATGGGTACTCCCATGGCTAACACGTACGCCAATATTGTATTGAGTCAATGGGGAAAAGAACATGTTATGAATGATGAAAATCCATTTAAAGGAAATATCCTTTTCTATCAGCGTTTTGTAGATGATTGTTTCCTGATGTGGAAGGGTGATGAGCAACAACTAAAAAGATTTGTACAATTCCTAAACAACACTACAAGTTTTTTGAAATTTACTACGGATTTTTCTTATAGCAAAATCTCGTATTTAGATGTTGAATTGTATAAGGAATCTGGCGTATTGAAAACTTGTGTCCATAGAAAGGATGTACAAGTGAATAGATACACGCACGCTAAAAATATGCATGCTAAAAATGTATTTGGAGGAATTGTTAAGAGTCAACTACTAAGGGCTAGTAGGTTAAACACTGATTTGGTAAGATGTGAAGAACAGATGGAGGTTTTATGCAAAGACTTTGAAAATAGAGGCTATGATAGTGAACATGTTTTAAAAATAAGAAATAACATATTAAGGAATAGAGATTCTGTGGCACCTCTGTCACAACCTAGAACTATATGATAAAATGTGTGGAGGGAATAATTTGAAAGAATTGGCGAATACTAACATCTTTACCTGAGTTAGCTACAATACTGGGTAATATACTTCGATTTGCCTATAAAAATAGGAATAACCTCAAAAGACAATTATGTTACAAAGACTTTGAAGTGAATTTAATGAGTCCAGTGATGCATAATTTTGGTACAACCCCTTGCCTTAATTGTAGTTGCTGTATTGACATCTGTAACTAGCAGTTTTCTAAACACCCAGTAAACAAAATAATGTATGAGATGAAGTATCAAGCTACATGCAATATGACAGTTGTATATCTAGCAACATGTGTACAATGTGACGGATTTTACGTGGGAAAGTGCTCAAGGCGACTTAAAGATCATATAATTGAACACAAGTCCGAGATAAAAAGAGGTGCTATGTCCAGTGCTTTAGCTAAACATAATAGATAATGGGGTGTCCCATAACTTTAAAGTTCTGGAGGTGGTATATAAAAGTTTAAGACAGGGAGATATAAATAATAAGTTAGAAATGTCCGAGTATAAATGGATTATTAGACAAAGCGGACAGGGCACCTGGGCTTAATAACATGGTAACTATTAAACCTGTACTAACAGCCAGACAAAAACAATACAAATGATGTTTTTTTTTAATATATTTAAGATGAATGTTTGTGATTTTATAAAATTGTATAGGAATGTTTTATGCATATATACATGTGCATATATGTTTTAATGTTAATTGTTTCTATAATTTCATTGGTGGCTGAGTCATGTGATATTTTATATAAAAATGGTGGATTTTACTATAATATTTGAATACTGAGGAAAGGTTATTTCCCGAAAGCTTGATTTCTGTTAATAAAGTGTGTTTTCTATTTATTCGTTTTCTTTCGTTGTATTTAAGGAATAAGCCAGGCTAAAAGATTTAGGGTTTACAATTGTAGATTTAAAATCTTTCCCTCCTGCTGAGAAAGCAGGGTTGGGGTCTGGTGTAGGTGCCAGGGTGGCACTGTTGTCAGGCTGCGCAGGAGTGGGTACCAGTGCTAGCGTGGCCAGTCCGGGGCAATCAGAATTGTCCTTGCCCTGTCTTGTTTTATCTTGAGTAATACGACTGAGATAAGGGGCAGAGGGGGAAAGGCATTGATTTGGAGGTTTTCCCATTGAAAGGACAGGGCATCCACCCTTCCAGGCCCTGCTGTAAGCGTACCTAGTGCAGAATTTCCTTAACTGGTGATTGTCAGGGAGGCAAAAAGATCCACCTTTGGGGTCCCCCATTTCTGGATCAGAAGGTTGAAGGTACTGGGGTCCAATTTCTACTCGTATGGGTCTAGGATATTTCTGCTTAAGTCGTCTGCCAGTGAAATTTGTTTGCCTGGCAGGAATCGAGCTTGTAGATGAACTTAGTTGTCCAAGGCCGTGTTCCACAGGGCCGTGGCTAACCTGCAGAGTGGGTAAGAATGGGTTCCGCCCATGCTTGTTGATGTACCACATAAAGTACAGTTGTGTACCTACCATAAATGTAGATGTTCGAGTGTATTCACTGTTGCAGTCATTACACTTGAGTTATCCTGCTGGCAAACGACCCGCAGTCAGCCCGAGTTCCAAAGTCTTGGTCCGGTGTCGGTTTCTGTCGCCTCTTCCCTGACGTCAGAGTGCCAGGGGTATAAAAGTTGCAACCGCCGCCATTTTCTTCAGTTTTTCTTGCCCCAGATAGGAAGGCTGAAAAGATAAAAATATGCCAAACAACCATGCATATATTACTATAAACATTTCCTTCATCTACAAGCAAATACACCACATAGGTTGTATAAAGTTGAGAAGTACAGAATAGCCCCAGCAAAGAAAGGGGGATGGTGGGTGGGTAACCTGGACTGCAACAGTGAATACACTCGAACATCTACATTTATGGTAGGTACACAACTGTACTATGTTCATCGTGTTTCACTGTTGCAGTCATTACACTTAGGTTGAATCCCAATGCTGAGGATGGGTGGCTGGGTCTAAATAGAATTAGGAGTGGCTATGAGGCCCTGCAGAACTGCAGTGGCAAAGCCTGCTCTGGATTTAGAGTAAAGAGGTAAGTGGTAGTGCTTTGCAAAAGTGTGCACTGAAGTCCAAGTTGCAGCCTCTAAAATGTCTTTGCTTGGTACTCCTCTGAGGAAGGCTGCTGAAGTGGCTGCTGCTCTGGTTGAATGTGGCCTAATGCCCTTCGGCACTGATTTGCCATGCTGTGAATAACAGAAATGAATGCAGTGGCCTATCCATTTTGAAATAGTCTGCTTTGAGATAGCCTTTCCTTGTGATCCTGCAGCATATGCCACTAAGAGTTGTCCAGTCTTTCTGAAAGCTTTAGTTCTGTCCAAGTAGAAGCGTAGCTGTCTGTGTATGTCCAAAGAATGCAGAAGTCTCTCACCCTTATTCTGTGTGTTTGGATAAAAGGTAGGCAAATGAATGGTTTGGTTAAGGGCCACACTGGATACTACCTTGGCATAAATGTTGGGTTTGTCCTCAGAGAAACCCTGTCTGGATGGAAAATTATGAAAGGTTCCACAGCCATTAGTGCCTGTAACTCTGAGACTCTTCTTGCAGAGGTTATTGCTAGGAGCAGAGCTGTTTTCCATAAGAATTTTATCTTAGCTGTATTGGCTGGCTCAAAAGGAGTCAGTGTGAGTTTTTCCAAGACATAATTGAGGTCCCATGCAGGTATTGGCGCTCTCCTTGGAGGTCTTATATTTTTGGCCCCTCTGACGTACTGCCTTAGCAATGTGAAAAAATAGGTGGGTCCGTATTGTAATGAGCTGAAATGGCAGAGGCATGGATCTTAATTGATGAAAAGGAGAGGCATTTGTCCAGCATCTCAGTTAAGTATTGTAAAATCTGAGGGATATTTGATACAAGCATGTCAATTCCTTGTGCTTGGTGCCAAGCACAGAATCTCTTCCATTTTTCTGCATAAGATCTTCTTGTGCTGGGCCTCCTGGCCTCCAAAATAACATCCATAACTGCTTTAGAGAGAGGTGTGTTCTGAATGGTTACATTATCCGCCATGCTGCCAGATTTAGGGTTCTGAGCTGGCTGTGCAGGATCTGATTGTTTTGTTGGGTCAGTAAGTGAGGAATTTGAGGTAATGTCCAGGCTGGGCCTTGAGACAAGCTCTTCAGGATTGGGTACCAGTGCTGGCGGGGCCAGTCTGGGGCAATCAGTATCATTTTTGGCTTCTCTTGTCTGACCTTTAGGAGTACCTTGGGGAGGAGAGGCAGTGGAGGAAAGGCATATACTGTAAGGGTTTTCCAGCTGAATGATAGAGCATCCACTTTCCATGCTTGCTTGTGATAAGTCCTTGTGCAGAATCTCTGTAGTTGGCAGTTGTGAGGGGAGGCAAATAGATCTATATCTGGACATCCCCATTTCCTTGTTATGCTGAAGATTTGTAGATGCAGTTTCCACTCGTGAAGATCCATGAGGTTCCTGCCAGAGTATTTGTCTTTCCTGGCAGGAATTGTGCTTGCAGGTGTACTTGATAAGTCAATGCTGTGTTCCACAAGGTCATGGCTTGTCTGCAGAGGGAGTAGGAATGTGTGTCTCCCTGCTTGTTTATGTACCACATGACTGTAGTATTGTCCGTCTTTATCAGCAGTTGTCCTGGATGAAGTAGATCCTTGAAGGCTGTCAGGGCATTCTGAACAGCTAGCATCTCTGATTGATATGAAGATGTATTTGGCTTGCGGGCCATGTGCCCTGAATACATCTTCCTGCCATGTGGGCCCCCGAGGCATAATCTGATGCATCTGTTGTTAGTGTTTGCCTGGCTGTGGGTAAAGTGAATGGCTGCCCCTTGTTGTGGTGACAGGCCTGTGCCCACCATCGAAACTCCTGTTGCAGGCAGGGAATGAGGGTAATTAACGCTTCCAGGCTGTGGCAATGTTGAGTCCAAACACTTTTTAGATACCATTGTAGTTTCCTCATATGCAGTCTTGCATATGGAATTAGCAGAATGCAGGATGCCATGAAGCCCAAAGCCTGCAGAATTTTTCTTGCAGATAACTGGGTCTTGTTGCCAACATTTTGAAGTAAGAAGTCAGTTGCCTTTGTCTAGCGTGAGATAAGCCATCTGGGCAGTTGTATTTAAGCTTGCACCTAGGAATATTATCTCTTGAGAGGGTACTAGTTTTGATTTATTTTCATTTACTGTGTACCCTAGGCAAATGAGTAATCTTCTTACAAATGCCAGATGCTTTAGTAGAATGTCCTGGTTCTCTGCTTGAATAAGGCAGTCGTCCAAGTAAGGATATATTTGAATTCCTCTTTGTCTGCAAAAAGCAATTACTGGTGCCAGGCATTTTGTGAAGACCCTGGGCGCAGTAGATAAGCCAAAGGGCAGTGCAGAGAATTGGTAGTGCATAGAGCCAGCTATGAATCTGAGGTATCTTCTGCAAGACTGCCTGATTGGGACATGCAGGTATGCCTCTCTCATGTCCAAAGTTACAAGCCAAGTCTTCTTGCACAGCATGGGCAGAAGCTGCTGCAGAGTCAACATTTTGAATTTTGGAACGTCCAGAAATGTGTTTAGAATAGACAGGTCCAGTATTGGTCTCCAGGCTTTGTCCTTTCTGGGTACCAAGAAATGTCTTGAGTAAAATCCTTGGCCCTGCTCTTGCTGTGGTACTCACTGAATGGCCCTCATGTCCATGAGGGATGAAACTTGTTTTTGTTCCTCTGCCCATTGATTGTGTGGCAGGTCTGGCATACCTTTTGCCATTGGCAGGGTGTGAAAGTGGAACCTGTAGCCCTGAGACACTATATTCAAGACCCATTTGTCCTGGGTGATCATGTGCCAGTTTTGTGAAAAAAGTGCTAGTTTTCCCCCTAAGGGGGCTGCCAAAAGATAAGTGCTTAGTGCTGGCAGAGGAAAGTCATTGGGACTGTTTCATGTATGGCTGTGATTTCTCTTCTCTGCTATTGGAGGTAGAAGCACCCCATTGTTTAGGCCTGTATGAGCCTTGGGGCTGGAATCTGCCTCTGGGGCATCTGTATCTGCCTCTTTGTGGCCTGTCTGACACTGGAAAGGACCAATTCTTTGTAGGTCAGTGCCTGCTAAATCTGGGTGGCTGTACCTGTAAGAAATCCTTAACTGTCTGCATAGATTTCGCTTTGTCCTCCATTTTCTTCAACACCTCTTCTGCTTTAACACCAAACAAAGTATCATGCTGTAATGGAGCATCCAACAATTTTGCTTTAACATGATCAGGCAGATTCTGTTCCTTTAAACAAGCATGCATCCTAATGACAGAACCCGTAACAGTGGCCCTGCAACAGGTCTCCAGAGAATCAAAACCACATTGCAAAGTATGCTTTCCCACTTGTTCAGCTGCATGCAATAAATCCTGCATTTCCTTGTTTTCTGCACATTCAAAATTTGTCAACATTTTCTGTTTTAGCAGTGACATTAAGTATTGCTGATATTTAAGCATATGAAACTGACAATTTAAAGCCCTTACGCCAAAGTAGCAGAAATATAAACCTTTTTCCCCATCTGTCCAGAGCCCTTGAATCCCTATCAGGGGTGATAGGGTTTTTGCAGTGGAAGCCTTGACCCCTTTGGGACCCTGAGATATAGTTTCTGGGTCAGCAACAGGGTTTTTATAAAGAAATTTATGTGAATCTGGAGCTCTGTAGTATCTGTCTGGCTTAACAGGCGCAGGAGGTAAAGAGTCAGGAGACAGGCCGGACTTTGAAAATACATCTACAATGTCTAAAACAGGGGGAATAGCAAGAGGCCTGTGCTGAGGTAGTAAAAGAAAGTCTCTGAGCCTTTTCTTAGATTCTGAGTAATCTTGGCTCTCCCAGTGAAAGTGTTCCCTTCATGGTATGCAGAGTTTCCCCAAAAGAATAATCCTCAGGAAGAGAGGCTGAAGGGATAGATTCTTCAGCATCAGAATCCTCATAGGGAGGAAGAGAGTATTCCTGTTCAGAAGAGGAGTCAGAGGAAATGAAAACCTGATCTGAAGATTAATATTCTGTCTCTTGCCTAGGCCTTTTATCAGGAGGGGGATGGGAACCCCTGATCAATGTAATAAGGTCTTCGGCCATTTTGAGCATCTGTTTTTTATGCATGGAGGCCTGTCCATGGGATTGCTGCACTTGTTTCTTTGTCTTTAGTGGTGCTTTAGTCTTTGCCTTTGAAGCTGAAGTCGGTTTTACATATAACTTTGAAGGCCTGAAAACACCCTCAGAAGCCGGTGCCTGCTCAGCAGCTCTGGACCCATCTGAGGGAATATTTTCCGAGTGTCCAATACCTTGAGTTTCTTGCTGCCTAGTCGGCTCCACGTGGGAGTCAGAAGCGGCCTGCGGCTCTGAGGTTGCGGGCGTCAGGGGCTACGAAAGCGCCTCACTGAGAACTGGGAACCGGCTTAGAAAAAGCCTCGTTGTCAGTTTTGGACCTTGGATACCTGTCCTTTTCCTTGCTTTTCTTGTGAATTGCGGTAGTCGGATGGCTATCCAATGACATTCTGTAATTATATCTTCGGCCAAAGTAATAAACAGCAAAATTGTGCCGACGCTTAATGGTGCATTGGTTAAATCTAGCACAAAACCTGCAATTAGCAACGTCATGATCAGGGCCTAGGCAAGGAATACAATAAGAATGGAAGTCCTTATGAGGTATTTGCTTCCCACAAGAAATACAATTAACTTTTTCTGACATCGGTCTGGAGCAAGAAAAAAGTTTCCCCAATGGGGTACTTAGCTTTAAATGAAGACTTCGGACCTGAAATTCGAACACGAAAATCTCAGGAGTCGGCCGACCGGCAGTTGCGAGATGCTTTTGCTTCAGGCACCGCGCGGCAAGAAAGACGAAAATAGCGTCGGTTGCATCTTTTATACCCCTGGTGCACTGACGTCAGAGAAGAGGCGACAGCAACCGACGCCAGACCAAGACTTTGGAATTCAGGCTGACTGCGGGTAGCCTGCCAGCAGGATAACCCAAGTGTAATGACTGCAACAGTGAAACACGATGAACATCTCGTAGTTTTGGTTGAAAAAGAAGTCGTCAGTTTGATTCGAGCATCGGTAGGATGAAAAACTCCCTCAGAAGCCGGTGCCTGCACAGCGGCTCTGGACCCATCTAAGGTAGAGACATCTGCTGGTTCCGTAGTCGAAGACGCATCTTGTGGCATACCGGACTCCGAATGGGTCTCAGCAGAGGCCTCTGAATCTACAGAAGTGGGCATCAGGGGCTGCAAAGGCACCTCACTGAGTACCGGTGGACTGACGACTAGCTTAACAGAAATGTCGTCGGCAGTTTTGGACCTATGCGGTCCATCTCTTTCTTTATCTTTAAGTTTTTTTGGAAGATTGGCAGTCAGATGGCTTGCCGAAGCCATTTCAGAATATGGAGATCGTGAGCGAAAGAATTCAGCAACAAAGATAGCCCGATGACGAATGGTTCAGGCGTTAAGGCACAAAACCGACAGCGAGGGATGCCATGGTCTGGGCCTAAACAGGTGATGCAGTAAGAATGAAAATCTCTGAGGTAATTTGCTTTCCACAGGCAAGACAATTAATTTTTTCTGATATCAATTAGAGCAAGAAAAAAGTATCCCCAACAGGGTACTTAGCTTTAGAAAACTTCAGGATTATTCAACTCTAACGAAAAACTCAGGTAGCGGCCAACCGGCACTTGCGAACTGCTTCTGCTTCAGGCTCCTTTTTGGCAAGAAAGACTGGTGCAATGGCGTCGGCTGCCTGTTTTTATGCCCCTGACGACCTGACGTCATGGAAGAAGTGACAGCATCCGATGCAGAAATACTAAGTCTCTGGTATTCGGGCCGACTGAGAGCTACCTGCAGGCAGATAACCCAAGTGTGATGAGTACTACAGTGGGAAAAAAAAAATTTATCTGCTTTTACTGTATTTGTGTTTCTTCCTACTTTATTTTGCTTTTGCGTCATCTTAAAAGTACTCAATTGTATTTATTACTGCTTGGTGTAACTCATTCTAAGCCTTTTAGTTTAAGCACTTGGGCTTCAGACCAGTTGTTTTACATTAAGAAGGTTTGTGGTCTGCACTGTAGTGGCAGAACAGGTAACTTACATCCTTCTAAGTTGGGAACTGCTGATTGAGGGCTCAGTGTCTGTTATTCTAAAAGGGTACTAATTCTGGTTTAAGCACTTGGGCTTCAGGCCAGTTATTTTACATTAAGAGGGTTCGTGGTCTGCACTCTTGTGGGAGGAGAGGCTGGACTCTGCCCTTCTGAGCTGGGAATTTCTGGTTAAAGGCTTATAGTGCCTGCATATTTGAACTGCTTCTTACTGAAATTGGTACACCTTGTTTGCTGTAGCATAGACTAGACCCAGGCCTACTGAATCTAGCTTTGTTTGTATAACTTGAGCACTAATCCAGGCATTCTTTAAAGTATTCAATTGTATTTATTACTGCTTGGTAGTAACTTGATTAAAGTGCAGCTATCATTTTAAGTCTTCTGGATTAAGCACTTGGGCTTCAGGCCAGGTATTTTACATTAAGAAGATTCGTGGTCTGCACTCTTGTGGGAGGAGAGGCTGGACTCTGCCCTTCTGAGCTGGGAATTTCTGGTTAAAGGCTTATAGTGCCTGCATATTTGAACTGTTTCTTACTGAAATTGGTACATCTTGTTTGCTGTAGCATAGACTAGATCCAGGCCTGCTGAATCTAGCTTTGTTTGTATGCTTGTTGTCGGTTTGCTTGTTATTTCCCTGAAACGCTAATTCCACCTAAAACGCGGCTTTTCAGCGCTTCTGTGGATTCCTAGTGACATCTGCATTGCTTACTGTACTTATTTCCTTGTTTCACTTCAAAGAAAGTTACTGTTTGTCATTTTTTGCATTTAAGTTACCTGGCACTTGCTCACTAAGTCAGCACTAAAAAATTAAAAGCACTACACCCTCACAAACTCCCCTCGAGTAACTTGTTCGCCATTGGCCCTTTTTTTCAATTATAAAGAAATTCCCAATACTATTCTAGCATGTCCAAAGGTCAGTTGTCAATCTCCTCTCCGGTCCAGCTGGTGAATCTGGGAATCTTGAGGCAATGTTACAACTGCCTCATGTACACAGACAACCCTCTCCTCCTCCCAACAAATTCCAACACATGTGAGAGATGCAACCATATAGCCAAACTGGAGGCTAGGCACTCTCAACTCAGTACTGGCGTAACCAGTCAGGAGGAGAAGGAAACCACACTCACTACAATTCCAGTCTCACATAGACCTAACACGACAGCAAACCAAACACATAAACACACAAAAACATACTCGGAGGCTCTAAATAAAAATCTGCCTAAGCAGCAGAGACCTCCAAAGCAGACACCCAAGCAACCGCTACCCCAAAACAAAACACGTGCAACACATAGCTCACAAAGCCAGTATGCCGAACAGTCACAGTCCTTAAGGCTAAACAACACACCTGATACACTTGTAATAGGTGACACTATCGTCAGGCACACTGACGTCCCACTCACCAGGCTGAACAAGGAGAAGGTCACGGTGAGCTGCCTGTCGGGCGCTAGGATCCGCCACATAACACAAGCATTCAGGTCACTCCAAGGCAAGTACAAATATGACTCAGTCATTGACCATGCTGGTGTGAATGACCTGAGACGTACCTCCCTGGACTACATGAAAAGAGACATAGAGGAGCTCTCTGAGCATGTAGCCCAGGCTGGTATGACCCTGACCTTGAGTAGCATCTTACCCTCACCAAGAATGATGCCACAATATGAAGACAAGATGATCAATTTCAACAATTGGCAAGTATTGGTGTCATTCAAAGGGGATCCAATGCCTGTCAGCCTGGGATGACATGCTCGACAAGCCACGATGCTTCGCTAGGGACGGCTTGCACCTGTCACCCCTGGGCTTTCGGATATTGGCAAAGGCTCTTGCTACCCCCATAGTGCCTTTTTTAGGCAAGGCTCAAAAGACAAACCCACCTCCATAGGTATCACAAGGGATAAGAAACAGAGTAATGCTACTCAACACCAGAAGTCTAAACCTCAAGATGCACGCACTCAAACCTCTCCTTAGCATGGAGAACATCGATATCTGTGCAGTAACAGAAACCTGGTTCAAGGCTCCAGAGAGCACCCAGCACTACCAGGTTATACCTCATACCATGCTTTTCGGCCCCAAAACTTGGACCGAACCACAAAAGGAGGGGGGAGTATCAATATTCGTCAAAGATAACCACACCTCCAGGTTGGTGGCACAGCACGAAGCATCAGAGACTATCCATGTGCAACTAACAGTGGGTAAAACTGCCTTCCAGTTTATAGCCTGCTACAGACCACCCTCCCAAACCCAGGAACCCCACTCGGCCTTCCTGAGAACACTGGAAAATATGAAGGTCTCTCCAAACACCATTATATTGGGCGACTTCAACTACCCAAACATAGACTGGGAGCATTACTCTAGCTCCAACACCCTAGCCCAAAGGTTCCTAGAATTTATAAACTCAAATGCTATGGAACAGCTTCCACAAGAGGGGAAAACATACTGGACCTGATCATCACCAACATGGGGACTCTATGCTCCAGACCGGAAGTGTATCCCTCACTGGTGAGATCAGACCATAAACTAATCTCACTGGATATTCACATCCCGACCCCACCCCCTGCCCAGAAAACTACAGTGAAAAACTTCTCTAAAGCAAATTTCACACTCCTCAAAACCGAGGTGGAATTCTTCAAAGCCCCTGGGCCTGTGGAAAATACGTCCCAGACCGCAGAATCCTTTATAAACGCATTCTATGAACACCTTCAGGAATGCATGGATCATGCAATCCCAAATAAAACCAAGACCCAATCCTCCAATGGCAGACGTCCTTTCTGGTGGACCCCAGCCATAAACAAACTATACAATAGAAGGAGGAAGCTACTACACGATAGAGCAAAATCCCAAAAAGGGAAGGCATCTCTGATCAGTATTAGCAAAAAACTACGGGCGCTCATAAAATCGTCTAAGGCCGCTTCGAGAGAAAAATTGCACAGGACACTAAGGATAATCACAAGGCTTTCTTTAGTTATGTTAGGAACCTGGGTGGGAATTCCCAGATATGCTCAGAATTAGTCCAAAATGACAAAAAATACACTGAACCCACAGACATTGCCAACATCCTAGCTGACAGGTTCAGCGCAAACCCCCCCCCCCCCAAAAGGGAAATATCTATCCCAGCAGAGTGCTGCTCCCCTGACATCTCAGATGCTCAGGTAAGAGCCACCCTCTCCAAAGCAAAAAACACAGCATCAATGGGACCAGACGGTGTCCCGGGCTGCGTCCTACATGAACTCCAAGAAGAGCTAAACCCAAACATAAAACTACTGTTCAATCTCAGCCTTACTACAGGATATGTACCCAAAGAGTGGCGTACAGCAACAGTGGTCCCTCTCCACAAAGGTGGTGCCTCAACGGATCCTGGAAACTATCGCCCCATAAGCCTGACTAGCATGGTCTGTAAAGCTATGGAAAGGATCATCATGGACCTCATAAATAAAGATATTGGGGACCTACAGACACTGGATCCTACCCAGTTCAGCTTTAAGGGCAGATCCTGCCTCTTAAACCTGGTTGATTTCTTTGAAACAGTCACCAAGGCCATTGACGAGGGGAAGGTGGTCCACACAGCCTACCCGGACCTCGCAAAAGCCTTCGATACAATACCCCACTCGGGCATTATAGATAAGTTCACCAGCTTAAATCTCTTAAAGCTCTTGTTTGGTATATATTTCTCGGAGGTACAGGCCAACACGGAAGGACTGTGGCTGACCAAGTTTGCAGATGACTGCAAACTGGGCACCATAATTGACTCTCTAGCCGACACAAGCATCCTCCAAAAGGGCCTCATAGAAACAGACAACTGGTGCCAGAGCCATGGCTTCAAGCTAAACGCCAAAAAGTGTATAGTCATCCCCTTTGGCAAAAACAAAGTGCCCACAAATTACCACATAGGTGGTAATCCATTAAGTACAGAAGTAGTAATTAGGGACCTGGGGACCCAAGTTGATAGCAATCTCTCATTTGACAACCACGTGGCCAAAGTGGTTAGAAAAACATTTTATATAGCCCACCTAATCATGAAGGGATTCACATCTAGATCAGGGGAGGTCATCGTGCCTCTTTACTCTTCCCTCATCAGGCCCATAATGGAGTACAATGCCCCTTTTGGGATGTACCTTACCAGACACCTGCAGCAACTGGAAAGACCCCAAAAGTACCTCACCAAGAGGATCAAAGGGCTCAAACAGATGCCATATGCTGCCCGGTTAAAGAAACTCCAGCTCTACTTAATGGCATACCGCCTGCTCAGAGGCAATCTGTGCCTGATGTATAAAGCCATGTCCAACCCGGAATTAATGGACATGCTGCACCTCAGAAAATCCAAATCCCATCGAGCTACGCGCTCGAGAGACTTGAACCTCAGCACTGAAATAAATAGGACATGCTGGAGGGACAGATTCATAACCCAGAAGCTCCCTTCACTCTGGAATAAAATCCCAGTCCAGGTTAGGCAGAGTCCCTCATTGACTCTCTTCAAGAGGAATCTTGATGAGTGGGTGGGAGATCGTAGGTTTACCCCAGGTATCACTTCTGTGTCACTGTTAGACAGAGGCACAGTACACTAACCTCGAAAAAGGGCATAGCAAAATTAATTTAAAATGGGTGGTGAAAGCCAAACACACTTTGGCTAGGTTTATAAATGCCCTAGGGCAGATAGCCTAGTATGAACCTATGAACATCTACACTGTGTTCATCAGGTGATCACTGTTGCAGTCATAACTTCCTGAAAGACTCTCAAAGCTTACTTGCTAACAGCATGGGCAGTTGGAGTGGTAAGCAGAAGAGGGTGGAAGAAAAGCCCTTCAACACAGCAAAAATAAAACAGTTCTAGCTTGAGGGGTAAGGCTATCTACAATGTTTAGCAAAAGCATACACTGACAATGCGGCAGTAATCACAACATCCAGTGATAATGGAGAACACTGGACTGCCCGCAAGGTCAAATCTAGTACACATAGTGACATGGTTATGCAAAGTCCAGTGTTCTCTGTTATCATCTGAAACTGTTACTACCGCTAAATATGATAAAAGCAAAAAGCTTTTTATTGTTGCTAAGCATCTCCCTCAGCTGTCCATGACATTAATTAAAAAAATTCTTAACACTGAATACATATGTCCTTCAAATGTGAACAGTGAGAAACATGGACTTTTTAAATCTCAAAATGAAGAACATTACTCATAATGAGATACATTTGAGAGATATGAGCAACAACAATGGATTTTCTATCCATTATTTTTAGCTTTGCCCTTGTTTATTGAGCAAAGAAGTCAACAGCTATGGAAAGAATGATATGCAGCAACTCCTAGATGTTATGCAACTGCTGTAACTTTCTGAGAACTACACAAAAACACTGGTGGGGTCCAGTGTTCTACAATATTGCCAAATATCCTGCACACTGACCACTTTCAGATGGCTGTAGTGGTAGCGGTACCTTTTCTTACTGTGACATGCTATGGGCTTTGACTGATGACATGCAGTGTACTGTTCATTTAGAATGGTCTGCTTGGACACTCAAATTTTCAGCAAAGGCTAAGCACAGCTGATCTCCCTTTCTAAAGTCCTTGATTCTGTCCAGACAATACCTGTGCTGCCTGTGAATGTCCAGTGAATGTAGACTTCCTTCCCTTTTGTACTGGTAAATGCACTGTTTGGTTCAGGATCACTTCATTAATAATTTTGGATATGAAGCAGGGGGATGGCATACAGTGGGTTTCCAAGACAAAACCTTTACCAAGTTACAGCTGTTGCTAGTTCAGATGGTGGCAAGTTCAGTTTTTCTAGCATAAAGTTATGGTCCCTAAGTGCAGCCAATGTCTTGCTTTTTTTTTTTTTTTTTTTTTGGGGGGGGGGGGGGGTGAGGTGCAAGATGCCCTTCATAAATGCCATGACATGTATTCTAGATGCCAGTGGGCCAGTCTAATGCAGGCAGGCAGTCATGGATGACAGGTGCGCCTTCAATGAGGTATATGCCAAGGAAAAATGAAAAAAGAAAAATCTCAAGAGGTACTGAAAAGCAGCAGGTACATACCCCTGTTTCAGGAGTAAGATACTTCTATGGCACCAGAAGGGAAACCTAAACCTGCTCTGCTCTATTTTGCTAGTTATGACTTTCTGCTACTAGACCGCCTGCCTTATCTGAAGATTGGACATATTTATTCTAGCCAAGTTCCAACAAAGAGAGCCCTCCTTATCCCTCTCAAGCTACTAGACTCAGAGTGGACATTAAGGGTTGTACAAAGGACTCCTTGTGCTGGGTCAGAAGGTTTGTATGCAATGGCAACACTACAGGCTTCTCCCTTACCAGCTGCAACAGATAAGAGAGTCAGTCCTACCTAGGCCACAAAGGGGCAATCAGTATCACTTCTGGTCTTACTCAAGTGACTCTACCATGCAAAGAAACTTGGAGGAAAGCTTGAAAAAAGTAGACCTCTCCAGTTCAGGGTGAGTGTACACTGCGAAGCCTGACTACAAGGTACTTTGGAGTAAAATCTTCTCAGTTTTTGTTGAACAGAGAAACAAAGAGATCTATCTTTGGTGCATCCTATTTGTTAGCAATGTGCAGGAATGTTTTCTGTGCAGCAACCAACCATGTCGGTCCACAGAAGTCCTGCTTTGGTCTGCCACTCGAGTTCTCCTATGTGGGTATGTATGCAGCTGTCCGGAGCAACTTGTACTGCAAGACTAATTTCAGTTCCATATGGCAAATTTGCACAGGTGATGAGTCATTCACTTCCTGTTTTTCTCATGTTCCACATCACTGTAGTATTGTGTATACCCACCTTAAGAGACCCTGGCACCCTGACTGCCTTCAATGCTATCAGACTGTAGATACCTGCTAACATTTCTCTTTATACGTAGTTTTCTCCACAGAACAGCATATGCTCTGCACTTACAGGTCTAACGTAGAAGCACTCCAGCCACTGTCAGATTTACCCATAGTTGGGGGATGGTTATGAACTGGCTGCTTGCATGGCACTCCTAGTTTCTTTGAATCTGGTTCACCCGCCAGCCTATTTCTTTCTATATATGGTAACACTGTGGTGTAGTTTTCTAAGGTTCCCACTGCTAGCCCAGGTGTTCCGTAGAAAAGCAGTAACTTCCTCATATGCAGTCTAGCTAGAGGAGCCATAAAGATCACTGAAGCCATATAACCTAAAATCTTCAGAATTTGTCTGGTTGCCCACTTGCACAAGTCTTATCTCACTGTAAAAAAGGCAGTCCAAGTTTCCACTTTCACTAATGAAATAAGGAACCTACAGGTAAGTCATGTCCAGTAGTGTCCTCAGGAACAGTTTTCTGAGCTGGGCTCATGTTAGCCTACAGGTGGCTGAGTGGGACACCTATGCTGTTCAGACACTGCAGGGTGTAATCTAGGGCCCTCTACATTTCCTCCAGAGGCTAAGCAGGTATCAGGCACCAGTGCAAGCAGGCATAAATGTGGATGCCTGTACTTCTGAAGTATACTGTCAGTAGGGTCAGGCATTTGGCAAGAACTCTAGGAGCAACAGCTAAACCAAAAGGCAAGGGTATAAAATATACTGCATTCACACCTCAACAAGCCTAAGGTACTGCTTGTGCCCTTTGAAAATTGGTATTTGAAGGTAGGCTTCCTTCTGGACCAGGATTGCTTTACAGCCTAAGAGTGGAAGAAATGCCTGCAGTGTCAGCATACGCAACTTTCAGATAATGTTTTATTTTTCTTAACATATACAACGTTCAGTACAGTCCTCAGGCATGGTGTACTCTACTATTCTGGCAGTTGACTCCATGACTTTCACATCACTAACTAAACATTAACCTTCATACAAAGAAGGGTGTAACCTACATCCAGAATTTACCATTATAAATCACTTACACTTCTTGACTCTTCCCTTTTCAATTCAAGGGTTTAATTTACTTTCATCCTTTCTTCATTCCTTTATTTATTCTTTTTTGTTTATGCACATCTTTATTCATTTTCCTCCTTTAACCAACCTTCGTTTCATCCCAGTAAATCTAATTTTCTATACAAATTTATATTTTATCATGGCCCTCTACTTCTGATAGTTCTACAATGGGTCTCTCCATGTACCATACTTTCTATGTACTACAAAAAGCCTGGAATAGAAACCATTTTCTTCAACTCATGGACGTATCTTTTCTTTAGTACCTTGAGCAAATATTTCCATCAGGAGAGGCGGTTTCTGGAGGCCTGGCCATGAACTTGAGCTTCTAATCCCCTGGAGACCGTCATGAACCCACGGATGACTGGTTACTGAAAACACACTATTTGGCAGGGTCCTCCACCCTCCTACCATCACGCATTGCTGCACAGATGGCTTTAGCAGTGGGGACAGCCAGAGTGGGGATTTTGGGATCAAGGAGAAGGAGGCTGGTACAGCCTGTGTTGCTCTATGTGATGGTGCCTGTGGCCCCACCTACTCCCCATTCCATACTGCCATTTCCTCTTATAAAAGGCCCTTCAACCTCTGTCTCACCACCCATTGCCCTGCCATTTTCAGAAGAGGTGGCTTCTATTACATTTAGAGGGGATCGTGGAACATATGCAGGTCTCTATAGTATTCCCCCTTCTCCTCAGTTTTCCTGAAAGTATAATATGCATGGGCTCTGAAGAGCAACTATTTATGAAGGGGTGCACTGAGGAGATGCACCTCCACATCCTCCGGCAGAGACTGGGTCCTCAGTCAAAAATGTCTCCTGATTACACACCCCACTACAGCTGCCATGGATGTTGCATCGACAACATCATACCCTCATTCCAGAGAATGTTTTCCCAGATGTAATGAAACCTGAGTACGGCTAAGGAGGAAAATTTTCCGATTTTCCTCCTGCACTCCCCACAATTAATTTTCTTCAAGACATTCTAAAATGTGGGTTTTGCAAACTAAAGCCCTAGAGGCCAGGGTTAACTAAGCATAAGTGCTCTTTCCAATCCTGTTTAACAGTATGTTCTCACTGTCATAAGGCAGCATGTTATGTTCCAGAACAAATCTAGACACTCGCATCATATTCCAGAAGGATTTTTCCAAGGTCCACAATAGATTTACCATAAAGGAAGTTGGAGAATCCTGCACACTATAAAACAGTAAGACCTCGGGGGGGGGAGGGGGGGATTACCAATCTAACTCCACAGAAACAGCATCAATAATATCCAAGAGTGTTTCCTAAACTGCAGAAACAGCAAATGGTCTAGGTGGGTTTAAACCCAGAAGATCCATGGCTCTATAATGACCAGCTGAGGCCTAGTGAGATTGTCCCTGGGAATGCTCTCTTATTACAGAAGGGGTATCTCCAAAGAATTGTCTTCTGGTGGTGAACTAGACTTCAGTGTCTCCTCATTATCTATGTCACAGGATAAGGGGGTGTTTGTGA
This sequence comes from Protopterus annectens, assembly GCF_019279795.1. Classification (NCBI taxonomy): domain Eukaryota; kingdom Metazoa; phylum Chordata; order Ceratodontiformes; family Protopteridae; genus Protopterus; species Protopterus annectens. The sequence goes on from NC_056746.1 coordinate 1,262,727,031, forward strand.
CCAATATTACAGGTCCTCTTATAATCCTTCAGAATTTGAGGAGTCAGAGTCCATCACAAGGAAATATTCCCCTTTCCTTTCATAAGACTGGACTCCATACAAGTGCTTGTGCTGGATTAGACTTTAGACACTGCATGAACTAGAAAAAACAATGAATCAGGTCAGCCCACTCTTGAGAAGGAAACAGGGTTGGGAAAGTAAGAGATGACCCACCAAATGGCAGTTACTGCTTGTTAAAGAAATCAGAGGTATGGGTCCCTAACAATGGGCATCCCTAGAGGGATTTGGAAGCCCAACGGGGGATATCACTGGGTACCTGGTTTTGAGGAGCCTGTCAAACGTCTGAAGAATTCTCAGAAATATGATTCATCAATTCTGTACTGCTAAAAACTACTTTTAGAAATCACAGACACTGTTCTTTTCTCCCCAATGTCGCGAAACAGTGGGGTTTAAGTTTTGGGGACTCTCACCATCATGGGGGTAAAAAATGTTTTGTCCATCTCTGAAGCTGGTATTCAGTGATTCAGATGTGATAAAGAACTTCCTAATGAATGTCAATAAGCTGACTCAAACCTTTCCCATTCCTTAGCATGGAAGTCTTCTTGGACTACAAGGTACACCATTCTTCCAGTCTAATCATCTGTCAATGCTCAAACAGATTTCTGTTCTTTTCCATTTATCTTCGCTGGTGTTTGCTTAGTGGAGGACATCTTAAGAGCAAACAAAGAGTTGAACACAAAAGGTGCACTACCAGAGGCTAAGAATGTAATAGATGTTAGAGCGTGGGGCTGATCAAGTGCATTCAGAGCTAATGGCCTCAAGATCTAGGATCACAAAAGGAGTCTTTAGACCAGGCATACTTTTACAAATCATTCAGAATAGACAAACGTGAGCCCGACAATTTAAAGTAAAAAAAAAAAAAAAAAAATCAGTGTTGCATAACCACTATTTCCCCTACATGCATCAACAGCTTTATCATCCTTGCCCGAAGGAGAATGATTAGAATTAAAGTGTTTGGCAGTTGCTGGATTAACTGCTAGGTCAGGTCTGAGATGAGCGTATAGATCCCTTTCAGCACCAATACACACCTATACACTAACACTATTATGTTGTATTGGGATATTGTACTTACAGACAAGGTTAAAATGTCTTTGTACTACCTCGACTATTGTCTTCTCAAAAGGTATAAACATCAGAATCATTCTAGTCAAGTCAAGTTCAGGGTGGGCTCCTTTGATGCACAGCAATATGCAGAAATACAGACTTTGAGAGAATCACACAATGTCCTGAGAAGGTTAACTGTAATACTACCCACACTGTGCTTCAAATGACTCTTGTAATGCATATTAAGTGGGTAAAATTATCAGAAAGCTGAAAGATAGAATACACGAGTATTATGATATCGGGGGGGGGGGGAGAAAAAAGCCAATGCCCTCTTTAGGCATACTACTGTCTGTCCCAGTTACAGAAAATTTACTTTTTGCTGTTGGCAGGGTGATAGCTGTTCCACTTGGGGGAGACACTGAGACTTTTCTTGAGCTAAAAGAACTACTTTGGCAATAGAGGCTCAATGCCTCAGTTTCACTAGGATTAAATTACTCGTTTCCATTTCTAGTGTTTTAAAGATGAAGGCTGCCATAGTTTAACCATTTTATTCATATTTATTCATGTATACATTAAATATACAACTTATACATCTTATTTGTATATCTTATACATTGTTTATACTTTTTTATACTGCAATATGTTTAGAATCTTAGTGAACTGTCCTGCTTGCTGTTTGAGTTTGTACATCTTTTTTTTTTCCTGTTTTTACTGCAGACTTGGAGTGCAGCCATTTAATCTGATTTAACATGATTCATCAATTAATTAGATCACTGTGCCTCCTGTTGGTGGGGTTGAGAGTATTTAATGCATTAGGTTTCAACAGAATTCACTCCGATTAAGTATTTTTTAAATTTAAAGACGAAAGCGCTCAGTTTTCTTTTTGAATAAAGAAATCAATCTACAATTTTCGCTGGTGGCATCCTTGCTGATTTTATTATTTTTGTTTTTAGTTTTTATTTGTGTTTATGTGTACAAAAACTTGAAAGACAGAGCATGAATAAATATGATTACAATGACTAAACTATGGCAGCCTTCATCTTTAAAACACTAAAAATGGAAACGGTCATTTAACCCTAGTGAATAAGTAAGGGTATCTCATTCTAGGGACAAGGAGGTCATAACATAGGTTCATAGGTTCATACTAGGCTATATGCCCTGGGGCATTTATAAGCCTAGCCCGATTGTGTTTGGCTTACGCCACCCCTTGATTTGAGTATATTGTGCCCTTTTTAAAGTTTAGTTTACTGTGCCTCTGTCTAATAGTGACACGGAAGTAATCCCAGGGAGAAACCTACGATCCCCCATCCACTCATCAAGATTCTTCTTGAAGAGTGTCAGTGAGGTGCTCTGCCTAACATGAATTGGAATTCTATTCCAGAGCGAAGGGAGCCTCTGGGTTATGAATCTGTCCCTCCAGCATGGTCTATTTATTTCTGTGCTGAGGTTCAAGTCCCTCGAGCGTGTGGCTCTAAGGGATTTAGATTTACTGAGGTGGAGCATGTCCATTAATTCTGGGTTGGACATAGCTTTATATGTCAGGCATAGATCGCCTCGAAGTAGGTGGTATGCAACCGAGTAGAGCTGGAGTTTTTTTTAACCGAGCAGCATATGGCATCTGTTTGAGTCCCTTGATCCTCCTGGTGAGGTACTTTTGGGGTCTTTCTAATTGCTGCAGGTGTCGGGTAAGGTACATCCCAAAGGGGGCATTGTATTCTATGATGGGCCTGATGAGGGATGAATAAAGGGGCACGATTACTTCTCTTGATCTAGATGTGAATCCTTTCATGATGAGGTGGGCTATGTAGAAGGTCTTTCTAACCACTTTGGCAATGTGGTTGTCAAAGGAGAGATTGCCATCAACTTGGGTCCCCAGATCCCTAAATACTTTCTCTGTACTTAATGGGTTACCACTTATGTGGTAATTTGTGGGCACATTGATTCTGCCAAAGGGTATGACTATACACTTTTTGGCATTTAGCTTTAGACCATGGCTCTGGCACCAGTTATCCGTCTCTGCGAGACCTTTTTGAAGGATGTTTGTGTCAGCTGGAGAGTCAATTATGGCGCCCAATTTGCAGTCCCACGTTGGCCTGTACCTCAGAAAAGCAAATACCGAACAAGAGAGGTCCAAGGACAGAACCTTGTGGGACGCCACTTGTGACCGGTTTCGAGTCTGATATGGCTCCAGCAACTCTGACTCTGTGGGTTCTGTCTTTGAGCCAGTTTGCGACCCATCTTTGTGACATAGGGGTTAATATTTAGGCTGGATAGCTTATCTATGATGCCCGAGTGGGGTATTGTGTCAAATGCCTTTGCGAGGTACAGATAGGCTGTGTGGACTACCTTCCCTTCATCTATGGCCTTGGTGACTGTTTCGAAGAAGTCGACCAGGTTCAAAAGGCAGGATCTGCCCTTGACGAAGCCAAATTGGGTAGGATCTAGTGTGTGTAGGTCCCCAATGTCTTTATGAGTTCCATGATGATCCTCTCCATAGCCTTGCAGACTAGGCTAGTCAGGCTTATGGGGCGATAGTTTCCAGGGTCCGCAGAGGCGCCACCTTTGTGGAGTGGAACCACTGTTGCTGTACGCCATTCTTTGGGCACATATCCTGTAGTGAGGCTGAGATTGTACAGCAGTTTTACTTGAGGGATTAGTTCTTCTTGGAGTTCATGTAGGACGCAACCCGCGACGCCATCTGGTCCCATGGAAGCAGTGTTTTTTGCTTTGGAGAGGGCAGCCTTCACCTGAGCAACAGAGATGTTTGGGAGGCTGCACTCTGCCGGGATAGATACTTGCTCTTTTGGGGGGGAGAAGTCTGCAATGAACCTGTCTGCCAGGATATTGGCGATGTCTGTGGGTTCAGTGTATTTTTTGTCGCTTAGAATGAACTCAGAACAAGTCTGGGAGTTGCATCCCAGGTTCCTAACATAACTGAAAAAAGCCTTATGATTGTCTTTAGTGTCCTGTGCAATTTTTTTCTTGAAGCTGGCCTTGGAGGATTTTATGAGGGATCGTAATTTTTTGCTAGTACTGATCAGAGATGCTTCCCTTTTAGGGATTTTGCTCTATCATGTAGTAGCCTCCTCCTTCTGTTGTACAGTTTATTTATGGCTGGGGTCCACCAGACTGGATGCCTGCCTTTGGATGATTGGGTCTTGATTTTGTTTGGGATAGCATGATCCATGCATTCCTGCAGATGTCCATAGAATGCGTTTATATAGGATTCTGCAGTTTGGGCCGTAGTTTCCACTGGCCCTGGGGCCTTGAAGGATTCCACTTCGGTTTTGAGAAGTGTGAAGTTCGCTTTTGAGAAGTTTTTCACTGTGGTTTTCTGGGCTGGGGGTGGGGTCGGGATGTGGATATCCAGTGAAATTAATTTATGGTCTGATCTTACCAATGAGGGATATACTTCTGGTATGGAGCATAGAGTCCCCATGTTGGTAATGATCAGGTCTAGTATGTTTTCCCCTCTTGTGGGAGTGGTGACTAGTTGTTCCATAGCATTTGAGTTTATAAATTCCAGGAACCTTTGGGCTAAGGTGTTGGGGCTTGAGTAATGCTCCCAGTCTATGTTTGGGTAGTTGAAGTCGCCCAATATAATGGTGTTCGGAGAGATCTTCATGTTCTCCAATGTTTTCAGGAAAGCCGAGTGGGATTCCTGACTGAGAGGGTGGTCTGTAGGATGCTATAAACTGAAAAGCAGTCTTGCCAACTGTCAGTTGCACATGGATGGTCTCCGATACTTCGTGCAATGCCACTAACCTGGAGGTGTGGATATCCTTGATAAATATGGAAACTCCCCCTCCTTTTGTAGTTCGGTCCGGGTTTTGGGGCCGAAAAGCATGATATGAGGTATAACCTGGTAGTGCTGGGGTGCTCTCTGGAGCCTTGAACCAGGTTTCTGTCACTGCACAGATATCGATGTTCTCCATACTGAGGAGAGTTCGAGTGCATGCATCTTGAGGTTAAGACTTCTGGCATTTAGCAGCATTACCCTTAGTTTCTTGTTCCTTGTGCTGTCTATGGAGGTGGGTTTGACTTTTGAGCCTTGCCTAAAAAAGGCACTATGGGGTGGCAAGAGCCTTTGCCAATATCCGAAAGCCCAGGGGTGACAGGTGCAAGCCGTCCCTAGCGAAGCAACGTGGCTTGTCGAGCATGTCATCCCAGGCTGACAGACACTGGATCCCCTTTGAATGACACCAAAATTTTAGCCAATTGTTAAAATCGATCATTTTGTCTTTATACTGTGGCATCATTCTAGGTGAGGGCAAGATGCTGCTCAAGGTCAGGGTCATACCGGCCTGGGCTACATGATCAGAGAGCTCCTCTATGTCTCTTTTCATGTAGTCGAGGGAGGTACGTCTCAGGTCATTCATGCCAGCATGTACAATGACTGAGTCATATTTGTATTTGCTTTGGAGTGACCTGAGTGCTTGCATTATGTGGCGGATCCTAGCACCCGACAGGCAGCTCACTGTGACCTTCTCTTTATTCAGCCTGGTGAGCGGGACATCAGTGTGTCTGACAATAGAGTCACCTATTACAAGAGTATCAGGTGTGTTATTCAGCCTTAAGGGCTGTGACTGCTTGGCACACTGACTTTGTGTGCTATGTGTTGTACGTGTCTTGTTTTGGGGTAGCGTTTGCTTGGATGTCTGCTTTGGAGGTCTCTGTTGCTTAGGTAGATTTTTATTTAGAGCCTCCGAGTATGTTTTTGTGTTTTTATGTATTTGGTTCGCTGTTGTGGTGGGACTATGTGATACTGGAATTGTGTTGCGCAAGGTTACCTTCTCCTCTTGACTGGTTACACCAGTTTTGAGATGAGAGAGCTCAGCCTCCAGTTTGGCTATATAGTTGCATCTCTCACATATATTTGAACCTGTTTGGAGGAGGAGAGGGTTGTTCGTGTACATGAGACAGTTGTACCATTGCCTCAAAATTCCCAGATTCACCAGCTGGACTGGAGTGGAAACCATCCCTGTATTCTTCCCTTATAAGGCCCATTGCTGAGTACAACTCCCCATTCAGCATGTACCTCGCAAAGCACATGCAGCAACTGGACAGACCACAGGTTTCTCACCAGGAGAATCCAGGGCCTCAAAAATCTACCATACATATGCTAAATTCCTTACGCCTCTACTCTATTTCATACAGACTCCTCAGAAGTGGCCTCTATCTGGCATACAAAGTGATCTCGGACCCCACCTTGATGGGACTTGCTGCATATCCGCAAGTCAAGCTCTACTTGAGTAACCCACACACACGGCCTCAACCTGCTCTGTGACATCAATAGGACTTGCTGGCGGGACAGATTTGTGTCCCAGAGACTCCCCATCAATGGAATAGACTCCCACTCCACGTCAAGCAGAGTACCTCTTTACCCCCCCCCTTTAAGCACAATCTGGATAATTGGATGGGAAATAGAATATACATACCTGGGATTCCACCCATGTCCCTGCTGGTCAGGGGCATTGGGTGCTGACTTGTCTATGCATGGGCTAAACTCCTGGCTAAGCTTATAAGGGCCTCAGAGTCTATACCCTAGTAACTTCATATGTACATTCTATCTGCATTATTAGGTGCAGCAAGCTGCTTGTCAGGGAAACCAAAGCCATCCCTCATAGGGAGATTTGGATACCAAGCTCTTCTTTTACTCTGAATCAGAAATGTGAGGAAAAAAACCTGTGCCTGTCACATCACATTCCTCAACTTATTCACAATCTTGAACCCATTCAGGAAAAGAGGAATTATTTTTTCTTTCACCAAAAACTACCTTATAAAGAGAGTCAATAGTCTGTTCAAGACCCTGAGCCAGTAATAAATCACTCCCATCTAGAACTGAAGCAGAAAAAAAAAGTTATGTTCTTATCATAACACTCCATCTGTGTTGTTGATCTTCATTCATTAATGACGGACGGGTCTCGGTTCCGTCCTCGGAACAGACTCGGCCGATATAGCAAGCTCGCACCAGCCAAAAACTCCCAAGCTAAGGTTACCTATAGTGCCCCTCTCAACTCCTCAGATCGAATTTGCCCACAAGGAAAAGAAAGCATGGGCTTTGTCTGAACAAATGCCCTATCATGTAACCAGGGCTAAATCCAAACCTCCAGGAGTCTTTCAGAGGGGGTAGGAGGATGGGATGTCATAAATGAATGAAGATCAACAACACAGATGGAACGTTATGGTAAGAATATAACTTCTTTATCTGATGTTGTTAATCTTCATTCATTCATGACGGAGAGGACAGAGTCCCTAGCGACTATGTCCTGGGAGGCTCTATGGAAGGATATACCTGAGCACCATTGAGCCAAAGGATGCTCTTCCCCCTGGAGACCAAGTCCAATTTGCAATGAGTAATAAAGGTATGAGGAGAAGCCCAAGTGGCTGCTGTGCAAATGTCATCCATAGAAACTCTTGAATGAAAAGCTACTGAAATAGCAAATGATCTCGTTGAAACCGCCTTTATTTTCGTAGTTAAACTTATTTGGTTCTGTTGCTGGACAAAGGAGATACATTCTTTCAGCCACTTTGCCAAGGTGACTTTAGAAACTGATCTTCCTAACTTGGGTCCTGAGAAGGACAGGAATAATTGGTCAGATTTTCGGTAAGATTTAGTGCTATCCAAATAGAAGCATAATTGTATATGTACATCCAATAAATGCAAACAATATTCTCCTTTATTTGAGAAATCTGGGAAGAAAACTGCTCTGTCAATGGATTGGTTAATATTCAACTCAAACAACCTTGGGTAGAAATGGGTTAAGTCCAAAGCGATACTCTCTCTCTGTGGAAAACAATGAAAGGGCGTTTTAAGCACAAAGCCTGTAATTCTGATATTCTTCGTGCTGAGGTAATGTTTACCAAGAACAAAGACTTCCAAGACAAGAATTTTATGTCGCAATTGGCCGCAGGCTCAAAGGGATGAAGAGTCAAAGATTGTAGGACTAGCGTGAGATTCCAACATTCAATAGGCACTTCGAAAGGTGGTCTTGTATGTAAAACCCCTTTCAAGAAGGTTTTTACAAAGGCGATGAGATACCAGAGAGGAATCCTAGAAACCACTGTGAAAATCTGAGATAGCTGCTAACTGGACCCGGCTCGTAGAACCTGAAGCTCCTGAATGGAGTAGGGTTGATAAATACTCTAAAACCAAAATGATCAGAGCTGAGAAGGGATCTATTCCTTTTTCACGAGACCAATACACAAATCTGTTCCATTTACTATGATAAATACACCTGCTGGATGTTTTTTTCAAACAAGGGAAGAAAGGTTATTTTGCCTGGCAATTACTGGAAGTGGAGTAGCCAAGCTGTCAGCTTCAGGCTCGATAGGTTTGGATGGATCAACCTCTGTGGGTGTGACAGAAGTCCTGGAGTTGGATCCAGAATTTATGGTCTGTAAACCAGGTGAGGCCAAGGGGAAGGGAACCAGACTTGCCAGGGCCAACAGGGCACAATGAGGATTACTCTGCTTCTCAAAAGAAAAGCCTTCTTTAGAAACTGTGGCATCAGAGGAAAGGCATAGAGTAGTCCCTAGTGCCAATCGTGTACTACAGCATCCCTCGGGGACTCCCCCTGAGGTGGGATCAGGGCAAAGTAGCTGCTTCATTTGCGGTTGGCGGGGGATGCAAATAGGTTACAGCAAGGCTGGCCCCAGCGATGGAAGATCTCCACCGCTACCACTGGATTGAGGGACCACTCCTGAGGCAGGAGAATACATCTGCTCAGTTTGTCTGCAATCATGTTGGAATTCCCAGGAATGTGCGCTGCTACTAGAAAGCGGTTGGATGCTATCGCCCACTGTCAGATTCTCATGGCCTCCCGACACAATGGGTAGGGTCTGGTTCCTCCTTGTTTGTTGATGTACCAGATGACAGACATTGTCAGACTGGACAGCAATTGTCCCCAATGGGAGGGCAGAGTGGAATGCTTGCAACGCCAGACGCACTGCCCTCAGTTCTAAGACACTGATATGCAAATTGGCCTCCATGGGGGACAAAGCGCCTTGGACTGTCTTTCAAAAAAAGGCCCCACTCCTCACCCCATCAGGGATGCATCCATGGTCACTACAGCCTTGGGCTGAAGGGGTGACAAGGGATGACTCCATTTCTGGCTTCATCCACCAATAGAGATCCTGCTTGCAGCGTTTCGTTATGTGGATCGGATGAGACATAGGATGTGTCAATAGGAGCCACTGTAGCAATCACATGTGTAGTCTTGCTAGAGGAACTATAGTAATCGTTGCTGCCACTGATCCTAGCAGTTAAAGGACTAAATGAGCTGGGACTTTGTCCTGACAGAGTATCACTCGGAGCTGTGATCTTAGTCTCTGAAGCCTGTGAAGCGGAAGGGCGACCAGGCAAGACCTTGTGTCGAATGTTGCTCCTATGAATTCTAGGCTTTGAAGAGAAACTTGTTTTGACTTCTCGTTGTTTACTGAGATCCCTAAGGAGCTTGCTAGCTGTAGAGTATACTGCAAGGCGTGAAGCAGTAGATGCTTGTTGCCAGTCGTCTAGATATAGAAACACTATGAATCCCTGCAGTTTCAGGTGAGCTGTTACCACTCCCATACATTTGAACACTCTGGGGCTATGGAGAGACCAAGTGGCAGTGCTCAAAAGTGGTAGTGATGGACTCCCAGTCGGAAGTGGAGAAATTTCCTGGAGTGTCTGTCCATTTTTATATGGTAATAAGCATCCTGCAGATGTATCAAGCAGATCCAGTCGTCTTTCTCCAGAAATAGGAGGACAGACTGAACCATGACCATATGGAATTTGATTTGTCTGACAAACTTGTTTAGGATGCTGTGGTCCAAAATTGGCCTCTAGTCCCCTGTCTTTTTTGGCACTAAAAAGAAAGTACAGTTGTGTACCTACCATAAATGTAGATGTTCGAGTGTATTCACTGTTGCAGTCATTACACTTGGGTTATCCTGCTGGCAGGCTACCTGCAGTCGGCCTGAATTCCAAAGTCCTGGTCCGGCATCGGTTGCTGTCGCTTCTTCCCTGACGTCAGTGCACCAGGGGTATACAAGATGCAGCCGATGCCATTTTCTTCAGTTTTTCTTGCCCCAGATGTCAGGTGCCCCCAAGAAGGTAGGCAATACATATTGCTTATAAAAACATACAGCAAAATAAAAATAATACCTTCATCTACAAGAAAATACACCACATAGGTTGTATAGGATAGATAAGTCCCAGCAAAGTAAGGGGGATAGAGGGTGGGCAACCTGGACTGCAACAGTGAATACACTCAAACATCTACATTTATGGTAGGTACACAACTGTACTATGTTCATCGTGTTTCACTGTTGCAGTCATTACACTCGGGTTGAATCCCAAAGCTGAGGTAGGACGGCTGGGCTTAAATAGGATTAGGAGTGGCTATGAGGCCCTGCAGAACTGCAGTGGCAAAGCCTGCTCTGGATTTGGAGTAAAGAGGTAAGTCATAATGCTTGGTAAAGGTGTGCACTGAACTCCAAGTTGCAGCCTCCAAAATATCCTTGGTTGGTACTCCTCTGAGAAAGGCTGCTGCCCTGGTAGAATGTGGCCTAATATTCTTAGGCACTGACTTGCCATGCTGTGCATAGCAGAAACGAATGCAGTGTCCTATCCATTTTGAAATAGTCTGCTTTGAGATAGCCTTTCCTTGTGATCCTGCAGCATATGCTACAAACAGTTGCTCAGTTTTTCTGAAAGCTTTTGTTTTGTCCAAGTAGAAGCGTAGCTGTCTGTGTATGTCCAAAGAGTGCAGAAGTCTCTCCCCTTTATTCTGGGGATTTGGATAAAATGTTGGCAAATAAATGGTTTGGTTAACAGCCACACTGGATTCTACTTTTAGCATAAATGTTGAGTTTGTCCTTAGAGAAACCCTGTCCGGATGAAAAATGATGAAAGGTTCCACTGCCATTAATGCCTGTAACTCTGAGACTCTTCTTGCTGAAGTTATTGCTAGGAGCAGAGCAGTTTTCCATGATAAGAATTTTATATCAGCTGTATTGGCTGGCTCAAAAGGAGGCAGTGTGAGCTTTTCTAAGACAAAATTGAGGTCCCATGTAGGTATTGGTGCTCTCCTTGGGGGTCTTATGTTTTTTGCCCCTCTGAGGTACTGTCTTAGTAGTGGGTGAGAAAAAATAGGAGGTTCCGTATTGTAATGAGCTGAAATGGCAGAGGCATGGATCTTAATTGATGAGAAGGATAGGCCTTTTTCCAGCATCTCAATTGGGTATTGTAAAATCGGCTCTTTAGGATTGGGTACCAGTGCTGGCGTGGCCAATCTGGGGCAATCAGGATCATTTTTGGCTTCTCTTGTCTGACTTTTAGGAGTACCTTGGGAAGGAGAGGTAGCGATGGAAAGGCATAAACTGTTAGGGTTTTCCAGCTGAATGATAGAGCATCCACTTTCCATGCTTGTGCGTGATAAGTCCTTGTGAGAATCTCTGCAGTTGGAAGTTGTGAGGGGAGGCAAAAAGATCTATGTCTGGGAGTCCCCATTTCCTTGCTATCATGCTGAAGACCTGTGGATTTAGTTTCCACTCATGAGGATCCATGAGGTTTCTGCTTAGTTCGTCTGCCAGAGTATTTTTCTTTCCTAGCAGGAATTGTGCCTGCAAATGTACTGTGTTCCACAAAGTCATGGCTTGCCTGCAGAGGGGGTAGGAATGTGTGCCAACTTGCTTGTTTATGTACGTCTTTAGTAATAGTTGTCCTGGATGTAGTAGATCCTTGAAGGCTGTCAGGGCATTCTGTACAGCTAGCATCTCTTTTTGATCGATGTGAAAATGCATTTGTTCCGCGGGCCACGTGCCCTGAATACATTATCCTGCTGTGTGTGCCCTCCAGGCATAATCCGATGCATCTATTGTTAGTGTCTGCCTGGCTGTGGGTAAAGTGAAAGGCTGTCCCTTGTTGTGGTGACAGGCCAGTGCCCACCATGGAAACTCCTATTGCAGGCAGGGAATAAGAGTTATTATTGTTTCCAGGCTGTGGCAATGTTGAGCCCAAACACTTTTTAGATACCACTGTAGTTTCCTCATATGCAGTCTTGCATATAGAATTAGTAGAATGCAGGATGCCATGAAGCGCAAAGCCTGCAGAACTTTTCTTGCAGGTAGCTGGGTCTTTGTTGCCATCATTTGAAAGTAACGAGTCAGTTGCCTTTGCTTGTCTGGCGTGAGATAAGCCATCTGGGCTGTTGTATTTAAGCTTGCACCCAGGAATATTATCTCTTGAGAGGACACTAGTTTTGATTTATTTTCGTTTACTGTGTACCCTAGGCAAATTAGTAATCTTTTTACAAACGCCAGATGCTTTAGTAGAATGTCCTTGCTCTCTGCTTGAATAAGGCAGTCGTCCAAGTAGGGATATATTTGAATTCCTTTTTGTCTGCAAAATGCAATTACTGGTGTCAGGCATTTTGTGAAGACCCTGGGCACAGTAGATAAGCCAAAGGGCAGTGCAGAGAATTGGTAATGCATTGAGCCAGCTATGAATCTGAGGTATCTTCTGCAAGACTGTCTGATTGGGACATGCAGGTATGCCTCATTGAGGTCTACAGTAACTAGCCAAGCCTTCTTGCCCAGCATGGGTAGAAGTTGCTGCAGTGTCAACATTTTGAATTTTGGAACATCCAGGAAAGTATTTAGAATTGACAGGTCCAGTATTGTTCTCCAAGCTTTGTCCTTTCTGGGTACCAAGAAAAGTCTTGAGTAAAATCCTTGTCCCTGTTCTTGTTGTGGTACTTTTTGAATAGCTCTCATGTCCATGAGAGCAGAAATTTGTTTTTGTGCCTCTGCCCATTGATTTTGTGGCAGGTCTGGCATACCTTTTGACCTTGGAAGGGTGTGAAAGTGGAACCTGTAACCCTGAGAAACAATATTCAGTACCCATTTGTCCTGGGTGATCATGTGCCAATTTTGTGAGAAATGTGCTAGCTTTCCCCCTAATGGTGCTGCCTAAAGGTAAGTGCTTTGCATTTGCAGAGGGAAGTCATTGGGACTGTTTACTATAAGGTTGTGATTTGTCTTCTCCGCCTTTGGGGGCTTATGTTTTTTGGTCTGTATGAGCCTTGGGGCTGAGATCTGCCTCTTGGGCATCTGTATCTGCCTCATTGTGGCCTGTCTGACACTGGAAAGGACCAATTTTTAGAAGGCCAGTTTCTGCTAAATCAAGGTGGCTGAACCTGTAAGAAATCCTTTACTGTCTGCATTGATTTTGCTTTATCCTCCATTTTCTTTAACACCTCTTCTGCCTTAACACCAAACAAAGCATCATGCTGTAGTGGAGCATCCAACAATTCTGCTTTAACATGATCAGGTAAACTTTGTTCTTTTAACCAAGCATGCCTTCGAATGACAGAACCTGTAACTGCAGCTCTGCAAGAAGTCTCTAATGAATCAAAACCACATTGCAGAGTATGCTTTCCCACTTGTTCAGCTGCATGCAATAAATCCTGCATTTCCTTATTGTCAGGACATTCTGAGCTTGTAAGCATTTTCTGTTTTAGCAAAGACATTAGGTATTGTTGATATTTAAGCACGTGAAACTGGTAGTTTAAAGCCCTTACAGCTAAAGTAGCAGAAGTGTAAACTTTTTTCCCCCATCTATCCAGTGCTCCAGAATCCCTATCAGAGGGAACAGGGTGTTTTGCAGTGGAAGCCTTGACCCCTTTGGGACCCTGAGAAATTGTTTCTGGGTCAGCAGTAGGGTTTTTATAAAGAAATTTATGAGAGTCTGGGACCCTGTAGTACCTATCTGGCTTGACTGGTGCAGGGGGGTAAAGAATCAGGAGACACACTGGATTCAGTAAAAACATCAACAACAATATCTAGCACAGGGGGGATAGCAAGGAGCCTTTGCTGAGGCAATAAAAGAAAGTCTCTGAGCCTTTTCTTGGATTCTGAATAATCCTGGCTCTCCCAATGGAAATGCTCCCTCATGGTGTGCAAGGTTTCCCCAAAAGATTAATCCTCAGGAGGAGAGGCTGAAGGGATAGATTCTTCAGCATCAGAGTCTTCATAGGGAGGAAGAGAATATCCCTGTTCTGAAGTGGAATCAGAGGAAATAGAAACCTGGTCAGAGGAGTCATAGTCAGTGTCTTGCCTAGGCCTTTTATCAGGAGAGGGATGGGAACCCCTGATCATAGTAATTCGGTCCTCTGCCATTTTAAGCATCTGTTTTTCTTTGGCATGGATGACTGTCCAGGAGAATGCTGTACTTGTTTCTTTGTCTTTAATGGTGTTTTTGACTTTGCCTTGGCTGCTGAAGTGGACTTGATAGTAAGCTGTGTAGGTCTGAAAATACCCTCAGAAGCCGATGCCTGCTAAGCGGCTCTGGACCCATCTGAGGGATTAGTTTCTGTAGGCCCAATACCTTGAGTTTCCAGAGGCCTAGTTGTCTCCACGTGCAAGTCGGAGGCGGCCTATGGCTCTGAGGTAGCGTGTGTCAGGGGCTGCGAAAGCGCCTCACTGAGAACTGGCGGCTGGCCTAGAAGAGGCTTTGTCATTAGTTTTGGACCTCGGATGCCTGTCCTTTTCTTTGTCTTTGCGTTTATGACTTCCAGTCATCGGTTGTTCCGACGGCATTATGTAGTTAAACCTTCGGCCAAAATAATGTAAAGCAAAATCAAACCGACGCTTAATAGTGCGTTGGTTGAATCTAGCACAAAAATGACAACTAGCAACGTTGAGTCAGGGCCTAGGCAAGGAATACAGTAAGAGTGAAAATCCTTATGAGGTATTTGCTTCCCACAAGAAATACAATTGTTAAACTTTTACTGACATCGGTTTGGAGCAAGAAAAAGTTTCCCCAATGGGGTACTTAGCTTTATTGAAGACTTCGGTTCTGAAATTCAATTTCGAAAATCTCAGGAGTCGGCCAACCGGCACTTCCGAACTGCTTTTGCTTCGGGCACTGCGCGGCAAAAAAGACTGAAGAAAATGGCATCGCTTGCATCTTATATACCCCTGGCGCACTGACGTCAGGGAAGAAGCGACAGCAACAGACGCCGGACCAGGACTTTGGAATTCAGGCTGACTGCGGGTAGCCTGCCAGCAGGATAACCCAAGTGTAATGACTGCAACAGTGAAACACGATGAACATCCTTGAATAAAATCCGGATTCCATCTGGTCTGGTGGGACGAACTAATGACTTTTTTGGACCACCTTTCAGATTTCTTGTGCTGCTGCGTCCCTCTGACTGGGTGGAACATCGGGAAATCACCTTTGCGGCCTCGGGTAAAGATCGAAGGGGATAGGATAACCTCTGATAATTATAGTCTGTACCCAGGAATCTGTCGTTATGGAATGCCAGGCTAAGTGGTGCAGAGAAAAACATTTCCTGACTGCCTCCAGAGGCAAGCAATCGGGCTGCTCTTCAGGAGCGCTGGTAGGGCTGCCCAGAAAACAAATCTCTGGACCCCTGGTTACGCGCACCCATTCTGCCTTGGGGGGGGGGGGTCTCTCTCCCTGATGAGTTCTCCCACTGCCGCAGGGGGAAAACTCACCAAGTGCATCACAGAAAGGCCCTTGGGATTTCCTGAACCACATCTATCCATTTCTCCGATTCCTAGAGTATTAACATTGGGGAGTGGAAAAACATACGCCCACAGCAGATAGGGTCTTGTCATCCTTCTCACACCTGGCTAGTGTGTCTTTAACCTTTGGACCAAAAAGAAATGAGGCATTAATGGGAGCGTTGATGAAAGAAGACTTGAAAGTGTCCGCAAAGTCACACAAGTGCATCAAGGTGTGATGTCTCATGACAACACCTGCACAGGCTGCCACTTTGGTTGCATGGGAAATCAACCACATTGAAGAGTTGGATATGGATTCCAGGGTGGCAAGTTGTGAGGCAATTTTCTCATGTACCTCATCAGACACAGCTCCTCTCAAAGTTCCTGAGAGTTCCGTGATCAGGTCTTTTTCGAGTTGGGTAAAATGTGCCAAGTAGTTCAACCGAATGGCAAAGATCGATGAGGCACAAACCTGCTTCCTTAATCTATCATCTGAGACTCTGTTTGGAGAATGGACAGTAGAACTCGCCTCTGCGAGTTCTTTTTTCATGGCTGCCACCACCAGCATAACATCTACTGCCAAGTCTTTGGACCAATGTGGGTGACCCTCTGGAGGGGGGAGTATTTTGTCCGGTCTCCGGGGGGTTGGCTCAATGGTATCAGGAGTCTTCCAAGCAAGCTGCACAATGAGCTTGACTAACTCATCTGCAGGTGGAGTCACCCAGGAAGTACAGGATCAAACACGGAAAACCTGCAAGAACACAGATTCCTCAGAAGAAGGGTTGGTGGGCTTCCAGACCCCCCTCTGTTTCAGCATCTCCAGTATGTCTCAAAAGGAGACAACATCCTTAGGGGGGACTGTGGGGACCCTTCCCCTCATCGTAATCCATATCTTAGGTGAGAGATTCCTCAGGGGAGTCAATGTGCTTCCTCTTGCACAATCTCTTATGAGGTGGCTCTTCGTGGGGGCATCTGAAGATGATTCCGAAGAGAGGGTGCCCTGCGGTAGGGTATATTGCTGCTCCCGTGCCTGATGTCCCAGTGTAGTGGACTGTGTCAGCTGTGAACCAGAAGGTACGTTTAAGTGGCATTCTGGCACCGAAGGGGCATCTGTGAACCTGCTAAGGCAAGTGCCCACTCCATAACCTGGAAGACAGGCCCATCCGAAGAGGGATGAGAGCCCAGAACTGAGGAGGACAACCTTGGAACCGGGGTCACACCCCGCTCTGACAAGCCTGCCTCCAGGGAAGGAGCCATGAGAGGACTCAAAGCTGCCAGAGAACCCAGAACAATAGATGGTGCTGTAGAAAAAATTGGAGCCATACTAGGGGGTCACGGTGCTGACAGACCAGTCACGGTCTCAAGGGTGGGTCAGCTCCAATTGAGCCATGGACATAAGGGTAGGCTCCAGAACCATGGTAAGACCCACCAGTGGAACTGAAGAAGCTGGCACCAGGATAGGCGTCGGCATAAAGGGCTCCAAAACCTACAGGGAGGTTGAAGGAGGAATATATATTGGAGTCTGTGCAGAAAAAAGTCCTTGGCTCCGGGTGGGAGGGAGGTTTTAGATGGAGTTGGGATGCCTCCGGCTGCTAGGAGCCGATCCAGAAGTCTGACTACGTCCAGCTCCAAAAGGCTCCTGGTGGAACAGCTTGACATCCCCCAATGGAGGTTCAGGCCAATCAAGGAAAGGACTTAGCTGATGTCCAACAAAGGGATCACGTGACGGAAAATATCTGGTCCTGGCTAGTGTCTCGACCTTCGGCATCTTGGTTAAAGGACCTGAAAGTTGTGATGGTGGTTGTGGTGGGGGGAGTGACCAGTTTTAATGGAGAGACTACTTTTGATGCTGACAGGGTTTGTGTTACTGTGGAAGATGTCAGTACCGTGGGTGAAGTAGTCATTGTAGGTTCCGTGGTCAAGGATGGCACCATGGACAGAGTTTTACAACTCCGGTGCCAACAGAGGCATTGAAGTTAGTTTAGCAATTTTTTGGTTTCGGTTCTGTATGAACCTAGGCCTTAGTGGTTTTAGATTCTGAGGATGAGACGACAATGGTACTGACTGGCTCCTCTTCTTAGACTCTTTTAGGAGGGGTTTAAGACCTCCACCGCAGATAAAGCCTCCGAGAAAGGGTTTTTAAAAGACCCTTCAGAATTAGTTTATTCTTGCGCTCAGCTAAGGTACGGGCAACTAAAGCCCTTACAGAGCTCACACGGGGGTTGAACTCAAGTGTGGTACCCCTAGGCAATGGACACAGAAGAGATGGCCATCAGAGTTTGGAATCTTCCTACCACAATCACACTGCTTGAAATCAGTAGTGCCCTTTTTGCCTGCCATTATACTAATATCTAGACAACAATACCAACAGCAATAAAAAAACAGCAATTCAACAGCAGCAAAGATATACTGTCAAGATAGGCCACACACATGTAAAGGAAGGATACTTTTTTGCTTAAATCATCAACAATGGTAAAGGAGAGAGATACCCAAGTGGGTAAAAGGAAGGAGAAAGGAATACCAGTGATGGTATATAAATTACCAAAGGGTAAGGAAAAGGGAGGGGCTGTGTCAACGATGGTACTAAGAAATACCAGAAAGGTAAAAAGAGCAGGAAATTTTCACTTGCACAAGAAATAAAATATCAGAAAGTGTAAATGACTAAGAGTAAAGGAGCTATAACTGACTATAAAAGGCAAAAGGTCAGTATTTAGGGAAGAAAAGAAATACTTAGCTTGAGAGCTGGCCTGATGCGTCTTGAAATGCTACGTGGCAAATGAGAGCCAAGGAGATGAGGAGTGGGGCACTATGGGTAACCTTAGCTTGAGTGTTTTTGGCTGGCAATAGCTTGCTATATCGGCCGAGTCAGTTCCGAGAACAGAACAGAGACCCATCCGTCATGAATGAATGCAGATTAACATCATCAGATTAAATGTTTAGTGTTCTGTTGCTTTTTGACAGGAAAGTTGAGGCAATCAGGATTATTAATGTCGGCAACCAATGACCCAGGGATGAGCATAACATTCGGGCTTTGCAAGGGCACCTTCCCTATTTCACATAAAAAAAATGCACTTTTTACCAGTAACAAAAATAAAACACTAATATAATTTATCAACTTTTAAACTGTCAAGAGCAAAAGTGTGCTCCTGTTTAAAAGTGTACGCAAGTCTCACTGCAAAAGCACATTTTCGTAGCTTAAAAATACTTTCCTACCAGGAAGGTAACTAAACAATAAATAAGTAAATGCGGAAAGGTTATTCCACAAGGGAATTTATCTGCCCAGCAATGGAACAGTGTTACCCTATCATCAATCCTCTGAAGCCCACAGTGCTCTCTTCAGCAAAAGGAAAGCTCTGAAAAGATTGCTACTCAAAACAGTACAGTCATGTAAATCGTACCGATCAGATGCCCTTCTCTTCACTACAAGCATTCTTTACCCAAGGGATCTCCTGCCAAGGACAGCACAACGTCCAGCCAGTAGACCAAAGCCTTTAGTTCTTTTGCTTCACATGCAGAGCATAGTGTGACATAAGGACAAACACACTCAGAATGAAAAAGCCCCAGGAAGGAAAAAATGCCCTCAGAATACCTTTGGGGCACAGAAAACATGTTGTGGTGGGAGTGGGAAGAGCAGGGACAGAATGCCTTTGGAGCAAGAAGAAAACGTGCTGGAGGAAAGAAGCAACCCGTGGCCATTAAAGTACAGGGCAAAACCTAGAACAGGCTGCGCAGGACAGAGGTAGGGAGTGAATACTGCTAAAGTGAAGAGAAGGACATCCACCGTTATGGTAAGATTTTGCACACATGAAATATGTCCTTCCATATCACTGTTGCAGTATTGTTTACCTAAGGGAGATTACAAGAGCTCAACAGGAAGCCTGGGAGGGTAGAGTACAAGGGCTCAACAGGAAGCCTGGGAGGAAGAAGGCACTGAAGAACCCTCTAGAAACTCATGAAGGATAGTTCTGGCAATAACAGCCAACTTGTAATGCTTAGTGAAAGTACGAACAGAGGACCATGTAGTAACCTCAAGGATGGAATAGGTATCCAGACACTTGAAAACAAGCAACAGAGGTGGCAAATGCCCTAGTAGAATTTCCCTTTACTGAGGAAGAAAGGCATTTTCCATGAAATTAATTACAAAAAGAAATAACTTTGGAAATCCAGTAGGAGATGGTTTGCCTAGAAACAGCCAAACCCAAAGTCCTAGGATGAAAGGAAAGAAAAAGCTGCTCAGATTTGCAAATAACTTTATTTTTATCCCAATAATAGCTGAGCTTTTTTTGCCAATTCAAGGTCTGAAGAACCTTCTCACTATCAGACTGTACAGAAGGAAAAAAGGAGGGAAGATGAATAAAACTGATTAAGGGGCAACTCACGGACCACCCTGGGCATAAAAGAAGGATTAGTATGAAGAGACACCCAGCGTCTGTGGAGAATTAAGAAATGAGGAATAGCCATAAGAGCCTGAAGTTCATACACCCTGACTGCTGAAGTAAGAGCCAAAAGAACAGCAAGTATAATGCTGTAAGAAAGCTGAATAAGCAGGCGCAAAAGGTGCCAGAGTCAATTTTTCAAGGACAAAACAGAAGTCCCAAGAAGGCAGAATTGGCTTCCTGGGAGGCCTGATATGAAGGATGCCTTTAAGAAATTGCCTGATCTCAAATCTAGAGGCCAGGGGGTAGTCAAGGGCAGACAAGCAGAAACTGCTGGCAGGTGAACTTTAACTGAATATGACAACCCAGCATGGAGCAGATCACACAAATGAGAGAGAACCAGAGGAACTCCACAGATAGGGGACCTTAACAGCAAGAGAGACACCACACAGAAAATTGCTTCCTTTTGAAAATATACCATTTCCTGGTAGTGGGTTTCCTGCAAAACCCAAAGCATGTACTCAGAAAAGAGATGCCCGAAAGGGATCAAAACCCCAAGCACTTTCTCAGAAAAGAGATGCCCAAAAGGGATCAAAACCCTATCACCCCAAGCATCAAGAGTGAGCACGTGAAGATGGACAATAGACCCCTTGTCTTGTGGGAGAAAATCTACCCAATGAGGTAACTTCTACGCCAAGTGAGAAAAAAGGGGGAACAAATGCTGTCTGGGCCAAAAGGGAATGACTAGCAAGATTGTGGGAAAGTTCTGCCTGATCTTGTGCAAGACTCTTTGCAACAGAGGAAGGGGAGTTAAGGCGTACATAAATATCCCCTTCCAAGGAATAGACAGGGTGTCCACTTTCCCAAGTCCCCTGGTTTTGACTCTGGAACAGAAGAGAGGAAGTTGTCTATTCAGAGTAGGGGCAAAAAGATATACCTGAGAATAGCCTACCAATGGACAATCTCCAGGAACACATCTCTGTGAAGCACCCATTCGTGAGTTAGTGTGTTGGACCTGCTAAAAGAGTTTGCCACTAGATTGTGCTTCGAGGGAGTGTAAACTGCATGAAGAGGCACTTAATACTGGATAGCTAGATCCTAGACGTGAAGAGCTAGTCTGTAAAGACAATAGGACCTTATGCTCCCTTACTTGTCGGCATTCCACATCACTGTGGTATTGTCTGTGGAAACTTTGAGGGACCCGGGATTAAAGAGCAAATGAAAAGTCTTAAGTGCCAGAAGCAGAGTCCTCAACCTCCCTGATAAGGAGGCCAGACAACCTAAACCATGTGAAGGGTCAAGGGAGACACTCCATCCCCTGTCTGAGGCATATGTAAGAGCTCCCGAGTTGGAACTAGAGCTTGAAAAGGAAGCCCCATGTTGAGTGAAAGTTGAAATCCACCAGTGAAGTTCAAGCTTGAGACAGGTAAGGAAAAGTACTGGGAAGTCCAGGGGAGGCAATACTGAAGCCACAGTGACTTCAGGAACCACTGAAACTTGTTCATATAGAGCCTGGCACCAGGGAGCACTGCAATGGTAAAAGCCCCGAACCAGAGAATCCCCAAAAAAACCCCCTGGTTGCAATAAGATGACAGAGGAAGAAGGGACTGGAAAAAGGCAATTAGAGACAGAACCTTGGGGCAGGGAAAGATGCCAGAATGAGAACTGCCTGAAGTCTTCAGCTGAGGAAAATATGATCCTAGCAAGGCATAAGAATTGACTTTTTGGAAGTTCATGGTGAACTGCAGACTAAGACTACAACTGGGAAGTAGTAAACATGATATCCTGAAGCAGAGTGTTGGGGGGAAGGAGCTTGAATAAGCAGATTGTCTAGATAGGGAAAGAGCCAAATTCCTTAAATCCTGTAAAAAGCAGTGAAGGGAGCTAGGCATTCAGTGAAAACCCTTGAGGCAGTAGAAAGGCCAAAGGGCAAAGCAGAGAACTGAAATGCAAGGAAGAGACAGGGAAATGTAATAACTTCCTGAAGAGTGGTTGGATGGGGATGTGAAGGCAGGCATCTCCAAGATCCAGAGATGCAAGAAAGGCATGGGGTAGAAGGGGAGGAAATATCTGTAGAGATAACATCTAAAAGGAAATAATTTTGAAAAAGGTGTTCAGCCAGGAATGATGCAGAATTGATATCCATGTACCCTCTTTTGTGGGTCCAAAAACATTTTGGAATAATACCCCTTCCCTAACTGGGCAGGAGACACAGCTTGAATGGTGCCCGGAGCCAAAAGAGAGCGAAGTACCCCTGGAAAATGACAGCTATTCACGAGAAGGTTGAGGGATGCCTGAAAAGGGAGGAAGGGACTTCCAAACCATGAAATATCCCTGATGGATATTGGACAAAATGCAAGAGTCTGAAGTAATTCACAGCCAATATGGAAGAGACCAGAAAGACGGAGGGACAAGGGAACCTGGCAGAAGGAAGGAGGAAGCAAACTGTTAAGGCTTGTCCTGGAAAGCCGGTTTCTGGGTGGCAGGAGCCTGAGTTGACTTAGCAGGAGGCACACACTCAGAACCCTTCTTACCCTTAGGAGGAGTGTGAGATTCCCTACAAACAAAGGCAGATTTAGAGGGATAATTCCTCTGAAATTTAGGAATAGGAGAAACAATAATGTTTCAGCTCCTGCAAGGCTTTGTTCTTGACCTACAGAACTTGAAAAGCTCAGCAGTAGCAGTTCAAAAAGGTTTTTATCCAACTGAACATCCAAAAGTTTGGTCTTAATGTCATTAAGCAAGGCCTTAAGACGAAGCCACGAAGAATGCCTTATATCTGAACCAAAGGCAGCAGTCCTGGAAGAGGCATCAGCTGCATCATAGCTGCATTTGAATTAGTGGTGGGCAACTTGAGAAGTACAACCCAGCAGGGAAAGGGCCAAAGTCTTTCCCTCACAGTCAGGAAGGTCAGAAACCACCTTAGAAACTTCAGAAAGGAGAGCTAAAACATACCCGGCCAGATGAGTCCCATAATTAATGGCCCTAAAGAATACAGTGGCAGCAGTTAAACTTTCTTACCCAGCCTTCCCATAGCCCACCTATCCTTATCAGAAGGTAGGAGCTTGGTGGAGGCAATAACTTAAATGGCTTGGAAGGGGAGACTACCATTACAAAAGGGTCAGCAGAAGGGCATTTATAAAGAAATTTGCACTCCAGAGGCACTACTGAATACATCTGGTGTCTTAGGTGCAGGAGGCTGAGAGTCAGGGGTTACAGACACTGCAGAGAAGGTATCCATAAGGGCAGCCAGAACAGAAAGAAGAGCACAGTTTGGGAGACTCCATCTGTAGGAGCTCATAATATATATTTTTTTCAATCTGAGAGAACTTAGAACAATCCCACTTAAAATAATCCATCATACAGGTAATAGTATCCCCAAAGGAGAGCTCCTCCAAAGGGGAATATGGACTTAAGTAGTCCTCTTCCTCCTCTGAACTACGGTCCCAGGTAGAAAATATTTGGAAGAATAAGTCAAAGATTGTTCCCAAATCCAGATACTCATTCGAAGAATCCAATTCCCTAGGCCTAGAGTGGATTGGAAGACCAGGGAGGAAGCAGGAACAGAGACATTTTGAGGAGGCTTCAAGGCCATCGCAGCATTAAATAAACCCCCGAGTGAAAATCTGCCATACACACTGGGGATCCTTAACAGGGGACATGTGCTTTGTTTTTTGTTTCTTTTTCTGTAGGATGTCTGCTCAAAACACCCTCAGAGGGTCAGAGCCCTTGTACAACACTATAACAGTTGTAAAGATCTCCTCCCTTATTAAGATCTGAGGAATTCCCCTCAGTCTTTCAGATATAATCAGCTGAGGTTCCCCCTCAACATTTGGTAGAGACGTCTGACATGCCGGATCAATGCCAGCCTAAGACGGGTTCATGGCAGAGGAATCTGAAGCAACCATCGGACGGTCCTCTGGACTTTCACCAGCCTCAAGAAAGATGTCCAGGGGAGGCTTGGACAGCAGCCAGATCAAATACAACCTTTTTGGCTTTCTTCTTGGCAGATGGCTAGCCCTCAGGATGGGAAGATTTCACCATAGCACCCTCAGCCAACAACTTAAGATGTTGGTTCTCCAAGTACATGGACAAGGTGGAGAGACGACTACATGGGGTCTTGCGGGACAAGCACCTGGCACATAGAGCACTGCATATGGTTGCGGAAAGCAACCAAACAGAGCAGACACTGGTCCTGACAGTCTTTATGGAGAATCTGTCTTCCACACTGACTTTTTCCCTTTCTGGATGACATGAACAAAACAACAATTAGGAGAGAGCGAGGGGAAAAAAAAACAGGATAACTTATCTGAAAACAATGCTTAGTAACCAGCAGAGCAGAAGGACATTCAGACAGACATTCAACAATGGCATTTGGTCTGACAACAAAAGCTCTGAGCGTGTGTATGTACGTCACCCTTATGCCCTACTCCTTGCATGGAAAGCATATGAGTTATGTATGATGCCTATAAGAATCAAAGGCTTTGGTATACTGGCCGGCTGTTAGGCTATCCTTGGTGGGAGATTCCTTAAGTAAAGACTAATGCAACAGTTTATAAGGAAAAGACAATTTTTTTTTTTTTTTTTTTTTTTACACAGCTTTGCTCGAGCTGTGTAATGATCTGGGCCGTACAGAAGGTGCTCAGAAGCTTTAGAAGCTGGACAGCTGTTATATTCTTAGCAGGATATAAACCATACACAGCTTAGGCTACTGCTGCAGCAACCTTTATGGTGAACATTAGTAGATAATACAATAGATCACTGTTGAGGTAGCCTAAGCTGTATGAGTTATTCCATGCCAAGGATAAGGCCACCAGCCAGCTTTCAATGCTTCAAGGCATCTTTCACTCATCCTAACCACTGTGAAACTCGAGGAAAGACGCACAAAACCAGTGGAAAGACACTGGAACACAAACGTGATTTAATACGTTTTATGGGATCGACACAGGTTTTACAATTTCATGAGCTTTCGAGTTGGCATGAGCCCTTCATCAGGAGTTATTAAGCTACAGATGTTAAATACAGTGCTTTAATATCCACTTGTTCCTAGAAAGGGAAGTAAAAAATCACTTATTTCCTATATTTGCTAAAAAAGAAATCCTGAAAAAGACTAGGGTGGAAAACATGCAGCTCATGCTACACCTCAGAAACCGTGCGTTGGGGGGAGACAGGCACAAAGTGTAGAAAGTACAGTTTTGTACCTACCATAAATGTAGATGTTCGAGTGTTCACACTGCTGCAGTCATCACACTTGGGTTATCCTGCCGTCAGGTGGTCCCGCAGTCGGCCAGAGTTCCAAAGTCTTGGTCCGGCGTCAGTTGCTGTCGCTTCTTCCCTGACATCAGTGCGCCAGGGGTATAACAAGAGGCGTCCAACGCCATTTTCTTTAGTTTTTTTTGCCCTAGATTTCAGGTGCCCCCAAGTAGGTAGGCAATACATATTGCTAATTAAACATGTAAAGGAAATAAAAGGAATATCGTTAGTTACAAGCAAAAACACCACAAAAGTTGTTCCAAGATAGAAAGGTATAGAAAAGTTCATCTAGGTCAGACGGGATGGAGGGAGGGTAACCGGGACTGCAGCAGTGTGAACACTTAAACATCTACATTTATGGTAGGTACAAAACTGTACTATGTTCATCGTGTTACACTGCTGAAGTCATCACACTTGGGTTGAATCCCAAAGCTAAGGATGGGCGGTGGAACTAAACAGGGTTTGGAGAAGCTAGTAGGCCCTGCAGAACTGCAGTGGCAAAGCGAGCTCTGGTTTTAGAGTATAGAGGTAGGTGATAGTGCTTGGTGAAGGTGTGCATTGAATTCCAAGTTGCAGCCTCCAAAATATCCTTGGTTGGTACCCCTCTGAGAAAGGCTGCTGATGTAGCTGTAGCCCTGGTGGAATGGGGCCTAATGCTAGCAGGTACAGGTTTCCCATGATGTGTGTAGCAGAAACGGATGCAATGTCCTATCCATTTTGAAATGGTCAGTTTTGAAATGGCTTTTCCTTGTGAGCCTGCAGCATAGGATACAAAGAGCTGGTCAGATTTTCTGAAAGTCTTAGTTTTATCCAAGTAGTAACGTAATTGCCTGTGAATGTCCAAAGAATGCAGGAGCCTTTCTCCATTGTTCTGGAGGTTTGGGAAAAAGGTGGGCAAATGAATGGTTTGGTTTAGGGCCACACTGGATACCACAAGGGTTAGTTCTTAGAGTGACTCTGTCTTGATGAAAAATGATGAAAGGCTCCACTGCCATTAGGGCCTGTAGCTCTGAGACTCTTCGTGCTGAAGTTATTGCTAGCAGCAGGGCAGTTTTCCATGATAGAAACTGTAAATCAGCTGTAAAAGCTGGTTCAAAGGGCAGCAGTGTAAGCTTTTCCAGGGCAAAGTTGAGACCCCAAGTTGGTGTTGGTGCTCTCCGAGGCAGTCTTATGTTCTTAGCCCCTCTGAGGTACTGTCTTAGCAGTGGATGTGAAAATATAGGAGGATCCGTGTTGTAGTGAGCTGAAATCGCTGAGGCGTGGATCTTAATAGATGAAAATGAAAGTCCTGTGTGCAACATCTCAGTTAAATATTGTAAAATCTGAAGAATATTTGGAACAAGGGGATTTTGGCCTTTAGCCTGGTTCCAGGCACAAAATCCTTTCCATTTGTCTGAATAGGTTTTCCTGGTGCTGGGCCTCCTGGCCTCCAGAATGACATCCATAACAGCTTTGGAGAGAAGTGTTGACTGGTTACTTAGGTAATTTGCCATGCAGCCAGATTTAAAGTCTTGAGCTGGCTGTGCAGAATCTGTTTGTTTTGCTGAGTGAGCAGGTGAGGAATTTGAAGCAAAATCCATGGTGGGCCTTGAGCCATGTTCCTTAGTATTTGATACCAGTGTTGGCGTGGCCAGTCTGGAGCAATAAGTATAATTTGTGGCTTCTCTAATCTGTCTTTCAGCAGCACCTTTGCTAGAAGAGGCAGTGGAGGAAAGGCATACACTGTTAATGTTTTCCAACTGAATGAGAGGGCGTCCACTTTCCAAGCTAGTGGGTGGTATTGTCCTTGTGCAAAATTTCCGAAGTTGGCAGTTTTGGGGGTTGGCAAACAGATCTATGTCTGGGCGCCCCCATTTTTGAGTTATCATTGCAAATACTTGTGGATCTAGTTGCCACTCGTGAGGATCCGTGATGTTTCTGCTTAGATGGTCTGCCAATGTGTTTTTCTTTCCTGGCAGGAATTGTGCTTGTAGTTGAACTTGGTAGGTCAGTGCTGTGTTCCACAAGGTCATTGCTTGCCTGCATGGGGGTAGGAGTGTGTGCCCCCTTGCTTATGTACCACATTACCGTGGTGTTGTCTGTCTTTATTAGGAGTTGTCCTGGTTGTAGGAGGTCCTTGAAAGCTGTTAGGGCATTTTGTACAGCTAGCATTTCTTTTTGATTGATATGCAGATTTCTTTGATCTGTAGACCATTTGACCTGAATGCACTGTCCTGCCACGTGTGCACCTCAGGCATAATCCGATGCATCTGTTGTTATAGTTTGCCTGGCTGTGGGTAAGATAAAAGGCTGACCCTTGTTGAGGTGACATGCCTGAGCCCACCACAGAAACTCCTGTTGAAGACAGGGAATGAGTGGTATCATTGTCTCCAAGCTGTGACTGTGTTGAGTCCATACGCTTTTCAGGTACCATTGTAATTTCCTCATATGCAGTTTTGCAAATGGTATTAGTAGTATGCAAGATGCCATGAATCCCAAGGCCTGCAGAAGTTTTCTTGCAGGGAGTTGGGTCTTTGTTGCCATCATTTTGAAGTATTGAGTCAGCTGTTGTTTTTGCTTGTCTGGCGTGAGATAAGCCATCTGGGCCGTTGTATTTAAGCTGGCACCCAGGAATATTATGTCTTGTGAGGGTACTAGTTTTGATTTCTTTTCGTTTACTGTGTACCCTAGGCAACTTAATAGGTGTTTGACAAACGCCAGATGCTTTAAAAGAATGTCCTTGCTTTCTGCTTGAATAAGGCAGTCGTCCAGGTACGGATATATTTGAATTCCTCTTTGTCTGCAGTATGCAATTACTGGTGCCAGGTATTTTGTGAAGACCCTGGGCGCAGTAGATAAGCCAAAGGGCAGTGCAGAGAATTGAAAATGAGTTGAACCTGCAATAAAGCGGAGGTATCTTCTGCAATTTTGTCTGATACGGACATGCAGGTATGCCTCCTTGAGATCCAACGTTACTAGCCAAGCCTTCTTGCCCAGCATGGGAAGAAGTTGCTGTAGTGTTAGCATCTTGAATTTGGGTACTTGCAGATAGGTGTTTAGAATTGAGAGGTCCAGAATAGGTCTCCAGGCTTTGTCCTTTCTGGGGACTAGAAAGAGTCTTGAGTAAAATCCTTGTCCTTGCTCCTGTGTAGGTACCTGTTGAATGGCTCTCATGCCCATGAGAGCTGTAATTTGTTTTTGAGCCTCTGCCCATTGATTCGGTGGCAGGTTTGGCATTCGTTTTATCCTTGGTAAAGTGTGAAAATGGAATCCGTATCCTTGTGAGACAATATTTAGGACCCATTTGTCTTTTGTGATGATGTGCCAGTTGTCTGCAAAAAGCGCCAATTTTCCTCCCAAGGGAGCTGCCAAGAGAGATTTGCTTGGCAGTCCGAGGGTTAAGTCATTGTGTTTGTCTTCTGGTAGCTTGGGACCTGTCTTCTCCTCCTTTCGGGGTTGTGGTACCCCACTGCCGAGGCTTGTAAGGGCCTTGTGACTGACCTCTGCCCCTTGGGCGTCTGTATTTGCCCCTCTGTGGTCTGTCAGAAGCTGGAAAGGACCAGTTCTTTGTTGGCCAATTTCTGCTGAAACAAGGGGGTTGAACCTGTAAATAATCCTTGACCGTCTGCATAGATTTTGCCTTATCCTCCATTTTCTTTAAAACCTCTTCTGCTTTTACACCACATAAAACATCCTGCTGTAGAGGTACATCCAATAACTTTGCTTTAACATGGTCAGGTAGGGTTTGTTCTTTTAACCAAGCATGCCTACACGTATGACAGACCCAGTCACTGCTGCTCTACAGGAAGCCTCCAATGAATCAAATCCACATTTTAAAGTATTTTTTCCCACTTGTTCAGCTGCATGCAACAAATCTTGCATTTCTTTGAAATCAAGCTGTTCTGAATGTGTGATCAATTTTTGTTTTGAGACATCAGGTATTGCTGATATTTCAGCATGTGAAACTGGCAATTTAAGGCCCTCATGGCTAGAGTAGCTGAGGTATATACTTTCTTTCCCCATCTGTCTACTGCTCTGGAATCCCTTTCAGAGGCAACAGGATTTTTAGTAATAGAGGCCTTAATCCCTTTGGGACCCTGGGAAATGGTTTCTGGGTCAGCAACAGGGCTTTTATATAGGAATTTGTGAGAGTCAGGGACTCTGTAGTATCTGTCTGGTTTAGCTGGAGCAGGCGGTAGAGAGTCTGGGTTAAGGCTAGATTCTAAATAAACATCATCCACAATGTCTAACACGGGTGGAATAGCCAGTGGTCTGTGCTGGGGTAGTAAAAGGAACTCTCGAAGCCTTTTCTTAGAATCAGAGTAATCCTGGCCTTCCCAGTGGAAATGTTCCCTCATGCTATGTAAAGTTTCCCCAAAGGAATAGTCTTCTGGGGGGGATGCTGAGGGAATAGATTCTTCAGCATCAGAGTCTTCATAAGGAAGAAAAGAGTATTCCTGTTCCTCAGAAGAATATGAGGAAATTGAAACCTGGTCAGAGGAAGCATAATCCTCCTCCTGTCTTGGCATTTTATCAGGAGGGGGATGGGAACCCCTGATTAGGGTAATTAAATCTTCAGCCATCTTAAGCATCTGTTTCTTAGACATGGGGCCTTGCACTGGAGACTGCTGTACAGTCTTTTTTGCTTTTAAAGGAGTTTTCAGCTTTGCATAGGATTTAATGGTGAGTGTAGTCGGTCTGAAGACATCTTCTGCAACTGAAGGTATTTCAACTGCACCGGAATCACCTTCAGCCCTGGAGTCGGAAGGGGCTAAAGATGAAGGCTGTGTAGGCCTAGTAATCTCCGCTTGGGAATCAGAAGCCGTCTGAGGTTCTTAATCTGCGGTCGTCAGGGGCTGCGTAGGCGCCTCACTGAAAACCGGAGAACCGGCGACGGTCCCAGCAGAGGCCTCGGAGTCTGGTTTGGGTCTTGGCTGCCTGTCCTTATCCTTGCGGTTTTTTATGCATTCCGGTCGTCGGTTGCTCCGACGGCATGGTATAATTAAATTTCCTACCAAAATAATGTCGGCCGAAATCAAACCGACGTTTTATAGTTCGTTTATTAAACCTAGCGCAAAACCGGCAACCTGTGACATCGTGGTCTGGGCCTAGGCAAGGAATACAATAAGAATGGAAGTCCTTATTTGGTATTTGCTTCCCACAAGAAATGCAATTGTTAACGTTTTCTGACATCGGACTGAGGCAAGAAAAGGTTCCCCAACGGGGTACTTAGCTTTATTGAAGACTTCGGTCTGAAATTCGATTTGAAAATCTCAGGAGTGGGCCGACGGGCACTTGCAAACTGCTTCTGCTTCAGACACCGCGCGGCAAGAAAGACTGAAGAAAATGGCGTCGGATGCCTCTTATATACCCCTGGCGCACTGACGTCAGCGAAAAAGTGACAGCAAACGACGCCAGACCAAGACTTTGGAACTCTGGCCGAATGCGGGATCGCCTGACGGCAGGATAACCCAAGTGTGATGACTGCAGCAGTGTAACACGATGAACATCAGGGTCAAGACATGCAACAGAATCAAAGTTTGGCATGTTACATCAGGGTTGGTGTTAACTGAGCAGAGAAGATGACATTCAGAGAGACTCTGTTCTGACATTTAATGACAAAATAAATCTCAAACTGAGATGTCCAGGCAAATTAAATTCAGAGAAGGAAATAAAAAAAAATATATAATGTGTAAATTGTTAGTTTGCCTAAACATGCAATCTGTGTGACATACAGGTTTTGGTTAATGGAAAATATGACTCAGCAATAACACGCAGTTCACAATGATGAGAAAGGCAGAGACTGCCAAGAGAATAAGATATAGAGTTAGAAAGTATGACTATCATACGCAGTTAAACACTAAACAGACCGTCTTCAGCTAAAAGAGTTGCGACACAGAGAGAAAAGAAAATTATGTTACGTAGTACAAGACTGTGAAAAAACAGAAGAACTGGATAAAGTTTTGTTATAATGTTAAAACTGTATGAACATTTAGGCCTTACCTAACTTTTAAGTTTATGGTTACTAGTAATCTGACTTGAACGCTACCTTACGTGAAAATAACTAATCGCTTCTCATGAATAAAATACAGCTGCTAAAACAAACTCCAGTAATCTTAACGGTCACTGTTAACACCAAGTAATCATCAGTTGGAATTCAGAGTAAATTCATCAAATTATGCGCATTGATCAAAGAAAGAAAAGTATTTTTGCTGTTCAGTACATCTTATTTACGTTGACTGTTAGTTGCTCAAAAGAAAAAGGTAAGTGTTATAGTGTCTCATAAAACTACTACCAAGGTTCATACTACTGACTGCTAGATGAAATTATAAGTTATGCACTTACCATAACTTGGCATCTGTGTTGTCCATTTTCATTCTTCCTCGCTATTGGGTTACGGATCCAACTCGGCCGCATTTTTCACAGACTTGGGTCCCACTCTCGAGCTCCTCCCTCTACCCAGCTTCCTCAGATCAAGTTTGCTGCTGAACCATCTTATATGATAAAAACAACTCATAAGCAGCAGGAAACAGAAAAGAAACCAGAGGCTTAAAAAAGGAACATTGTGTTCCTATAAACTCCATACATCTTCTAGGAACTCCTAGGCTGGGGGATGGTTGGGAGGGGAAGGTGAGGAAGAATTAAAATGGACAACACAGATGCCAAGTTATAGTAAGTACGTAACTTATAAACCTGATGATGTCCTTTTATTTCTTCCTCACTACTGGATCAGAGTCCCAGGCTATTAACTTTCAGGTGGCTTCAAGGAAGGATATGCCAGAACACTGATGAACCAAAAGAAGTCTTGCTTCTGGAGACAATGCCCAATTTGTAATGTGTTACAAAGTTATGAGATTTTGACCAAGTGGCTGCTGCACAGATATTATCAATGGAGGCTCTACTGGGGAAAGACGCTGATGCAGCCACAGACCTAGAACAGGCTTTGGAAGGACAAGGCAACTTCAAACCATTTTTTTGCAATAAACCAGTGATATGCAGTCTGTAATCCATTTAGCTAAAGAAAAGTTGTGTAAAATCTTAGCATAACCACAGATGTCCTTCTCTTCCATGTTGCAGTATTCTGCATATGGGTTTACTCTTTAGTCTCGCATACATATGGCCAGTATCCAAAAGCTGTCAGTCCCCTCTGTGGTGCGTGAGACATCTGACATAGGCAAGATTTCATGGGCCATAAAGGTGACGCTGGCATGCACCAGCCTTCAGAACAGAAGC
Organism: Protopterus annectens; assembly: GCF_019279795.1. Taxonomy (NCBI): domain Eukaryota; kingdom Metazoa; phylum Chordata; order Ceratodontiformes; family Protopteridae; genus Protopterus; species Protopterus annectens. The sequence continues at coordinate 1,262,759,490 of NC_056746.1, forward strand.
CCCAGTCAGAGCTAGTCCTACAAGGGCAATGCCATATCATTGACATCCAGGAAGGGAAGTCATTAGCTGACAGGAGGGGACAGAGGGAGAGATGGAATACTGCAACATGGAAGAGAAGGAAATCTATGGTCATGGTAATATTTTACACAACTTTTCTATGTTCTTCTATTCTCATGATGCAGTATTCCGCATATGGGTGAGTGCCAAAAGCTCACAGAGATTGGGGTGGTGGCCTAGAGGCAGACTCCAGGAATCCATGAAGGATCGGGGTGAACCCTGCCCTGGATCTGGAGATGTGGTCAAGTTTGTAGTGTTTGGTGAAGGTGTGGGCCGAAGACCAAGTAGCAGCTTCCAGGATACAAGAGGTATCCAGGGCCCTGAAGAGGCCACTGCTCTTGTGGAATGACCCCTAACTTTACCTTGCAGAGACTTACCATATTATTGGTAACAGAAGGTGATGGCCTTGGAGATCCAAGTAGAAACAGTCTGCTTGGTCACTGCCTTCCCCAGGGCTCTGCGGTGAAAGGATAGAAAAAGTTGGTCAGCTTGTCTATTAAGCTTGGTGTTGTACAGATAGAATCTGATTTGCCTGTGTAAATCCAGGGAATGCAGCACTCTCTCACTGTCTCCTTGTGGGTTCAGGAAAAAAAGACAGGTCGGTGTATGGCCTGACTGAGGGACAAGTCATTAACTACATTGGGCATGAAGGACAGGTTAGTCCTGAGGGTGACCCTGTCCTTGTGAAAAACAAGGAATGGAGGAATAGCCATAATGGCTTAGAGTTCAGACAGCCTTCTGGCTGAAGGTAAGGCCACTAGCAGAACAGTTTTCCAGGTTAAATGTTTTAATGAAGCTTTATCAGCTGGCTCAAAGGGCGGTAGCGTAAGCTTCTTGAGCACATAGTTAAGGTCCGAAGGTGGGGGGAGAAGGTTTCCTGGGGAGCCTAAGGTGAAGTACCCCCTTGAGGAAGAGTTTGGAACGAAATATGGATGCTAATGGGGGATCCAGAGGCAAGCATGCAGAAATAGCAGACAGATGGCCTTCGATGGATGAATAGGCCAATCCAGTCTGTAGTAGCTCTCACAAATAGGACAGCACTAGACAGAGTTCGCTGAGAAGCAGGTCCAGCTGCCTTTTATGACACCACATAGTGAACTGTTTCCATTTTGAGAGCTATGATTTCCTTGTATTTGTTTTCCTGGTCTCCTGCAGGACACTCCTCATTGTAAAGGTGTCTGAATGGTATCAGAATCCTATCAGCCACAGGGATAGGTACAGAAGCTGCCACTGTGGATGGATTAGTGAGAGGGACCATCTGGGAGGTAACTTGCGGTGACTGTCCTGGGACAAGTGAATGAATAAGGGGAAACAGTGCTGTCTGAGCCAGTAGGGAGTCACCAGCAAGATTTTTGGGCTGTCCTGCTGAATTTTTAGCAGGGCCTTTTGAAGGAGAGGGAAGGGGAGAATGCATACACATATCTCCCCTTCCAGGAAATTGAGAAGGCATCTGTTGCCAGTGCGTGTGATTCTAGTGTCCTGGTGCAAAAGCCAGGAAGTTGTCTGTTGATGGTGGAGGCAAATAGGTCTATTTGAGGCATACTCCAACTTGTGGACCAAGTCCAGGAAGACATCTCTGTGAAGTATCCATTCATAGTTGTTTGTGCTGGTTCTGCTTAAATAATATGCCTGTGCATTGTGGAGAGAGGGAATGTAAGTCACCTTTTGGGTGATTCCCTGTGAAGTGGCCAATTCCTAAACCAAAAGGACTAATCTGCTGAGCAGGTAGGACCTTGGTCCCCCCCTGCTTGCTACCATACCATAGTACAGTGGTGTTGTCTGTGCATATCAAAAATGGCACTTTTTTAAGAAAGAGGGAAATGCCTGGAGGGCTAGGATTGCCCTCATCTCTCTGGCATTGATGTGTGATCTGAGGTGCTGTGGCCATAGGCCATGCACCTGTCAGTGTATTTTACCTGAGCCAACCACCATAGTATTTCCTTTTTCAGGCAGGGAAGAAGGGGAACAATGTGCTCCACAGGCTGGTTCTGCTGCTTCCAGATTGACCGAAGGTACCACTGTTGATTTCTCATGTGCAATCTTGCTAAAGGAAGCATGGGTATGGTAGCTGCCATGTAGCCCAGAAGTTTGAGGTACTGCCTTGCAGTCAACTCTGTGGACTGAAGGACAAGGAGAAGGTGTTCTGTCAAGGAACTCACTTTTGGTGGGAGTAGGTATGTTTCCATGAGATCTGAGTGGATCCTCACTCAAGGAATACAATGTCTTGTGTTGGTTGAAGATGGGATTTTGGTAGGTTTACCCGACATCCCAGTGATTGAAGGAGGGTTGCCACGAACTGGATGTGCCCTTGGATGGTTTCTTCTGAATCAGCATGTCGTCCAGGTAGGGGAATATCTGTACTCCCTTTGTCCTACAGTAAGCCACCACAGGTGCCAAGCATTTGGTGAAGACTCTGGGTGCAGTGGAGAGTCCAAAGGGCAAGGCAGAGAACTGCAAGTGGGAGGAACCCACCAAGAATCTCAAGCATTTCCTGTGGGAGGGCTTGATTAGGATGTGGAGGGTAAGCATCCTTTATATCTGAAGTAGCCAGGAATCCTTACGGCATCTTCTTCTTTCGGCTGCTCCCGTCAAGGGTCGCCACAGCAGATCAACTGTTTCCATTTCTTCCTGTCCTCTGCATCTTGCTCTGTCACACCAACCACCTTCATGTCCTCTCTCACCACATCCATAAACCTTATCTTAGGCCTTCCTCTTTTCCTGTTACCTGGCAGCTTCATCCTTAGCATATCTTTCCCAATATACTCTGCATCCCTCCTCAGCACATGTCCAAACCAATGTAATCTTGCCTCTCTGGCTTTGTCCCCAAACCTTCTAACCTGGGCTGACCCTCTAATATACTTATTCCTAATCCTGTCCATCCTCGTCACACCCAGTGCAAATCTTAACATCTTCAACTCTGCCACGTCAAGCTCTGACCCCTGCCTTTTTGTCAATGCCACTGTCTCCAACCCATATAACATAGCTGGTCTCACTAACCTCTTGTAGACCTTCCCTTTCACTCTTACTGGTACTCGTCTGTCACAAATCACCTTTGACACTCTTCTCCACCCACTCCATCCTGCCTGTACTCTCTTCTTCGCCTCTCTACCAAACTCACCATTACTCTGAACTGTTGATCCCAAGTATTTAAACTCATCCACCTTCGCCACCTCTACTCCCTGCATCCTCACCATTCCTCTATCCTCCCTCTCATTCACACACATATATTCTGTCTTAGTCCTGCTGACCTTCATTCCTCTTCTCTCTAGAGCATATCTCCACCTCTCCAGGGTCTCTCCCACCTGTTCCCTACGCTCACTACAAATCACAATGTCATCTGCAAACATAGTCCAGGGGGACTCCCATCTGCTCTCGTCCGTCAACCTGTCCATCAACATTAGAAAAAAGAAATGGCTCAGAGCTGAACCTTGATGTAATCCCACCTCCACCTTAAACGCATCCGTCACTCCCACTGCAGACCTAGCCACTGTCACATTACCCTCGTACATATCCTGTACCACTCTTACATATTTCTCTGACACTCCCGGCTTCCTCATACAATACCACAACTCCTCTCTAGGCACCCTGTCATATGCTTTCTCTAAATCCACAAAGACACAATGCAACTCCTTCTGACATTCTCTGTACTTCTCCATCAACACACTCAAAGCTAACATCGCATCTGTAGTGCTCTTTCCTGGCATGAAACCATACTGCTAATCACTAATCATCACCTCCCTTCTTAACTTAACTTCCACTACTCTTTCCCATAACTTCATGCTGTGACTTGAGAGGGAAAAGGGCTGGCAAAGTCAGCATTTTGAAGGTAGGGACCTTTAGAAAAAGGTTGAGACAGGAGAGGTCTAGGGTTGGTCTCCAGGGTCCGTCCTTCCTGGGGAGCAGGAAGAGCCTTCAGTAGAATCCTCTTCCTTTTGTAGTAGAGGGGACTGTCACTATGGTACCCTGCTCTAACAGCTTCTGGACTACTGGTTGCAAGAGGTGCAGATGCTGAGAAGGTGGTTGTGGAATGCCTCGCCGTATGGGAGGGGAGAGCCAAAACAAACTAACCATTTTGAAGTATGGACAGTACCCACCTGCTGAGGTGAAATGGGTCCAAACTGGGGGGCAGTGAGAGAGACGAGCGGACAGTGGTACAGAACGAGGGGGAGGAGGAGGCAGGGGTGGCAGGTAGTCAGATGCTACCTGCCCTGTCCTAAAAAGGAGTCCTCTGGCTAGATGGAGGGGATGCTCTAACTGGAGGAGGTCATTTCCTTGTGGGCTTCAAAGAAGAGCAGGGCAGGAGTGCTTTCTAATAAACTGGATTTTGGCTGGATAGTATCTCTGAAACTTAGGGATAGGTGAAACCAGTAAATGTTTCAGGTCCTGCATTTCTTTTCCCTTTTGTTGCATGGATGTGAAAAGGACTGCCACCTTAGAACTAAAGAGTGCAACATTATCCAAAGGAGCATCATTGAGCTTTGCCCTGATATCATCTGGCAGCTACACTTGATAGTGTGTCTGGTGATCTGGGAGGAGACAGCCAGGAGAGAGGAGAGTGATGCTTTGGCAGGGGAGTCTGGAATATCTACCAGGTGTTTGATGGAAGATTCTAAGAGGGACAAAGTATATTTGGCCATGTCAGTCAGATAGTTTGTGGCTTGGAAGGCCAAGGTAGCCGAGATGCACATCTTTTTTCCCAACCTTTCCATCGTCTTGCTGTCTATCAGCTGGGAGAATGGTGGTAATAGGTAGAAGTTTGGAAGCATTGTCCATAGAGATTAATATACTGGCAGGATCAGCTGGGTGGGCACTTAAGCAGATGCTTAGCAGTGTCAGGCAACTTGTAAAGCCGGTCAGGGTTCAGAAATACAGAAGAAAAGGCATCTAAAAAGGCAGGCAGGATGGGAGGAGCAGCAGATGGTCTGGGGGTTTCCATTTGAATGAGGTCGTAGTACCTTTTTTGTATCTCAGTCATTTCTGAGAATTCCCATTTAAAGTGATCCTTCATCCTGCTTACTGCCTCACTAAAGGTCAGGTCTTCAGCTGGGGAGTCAGGGTCCACTGACTCTTCCTCTGGGGATCCGTATCCCAAGGGGAAGAAAGTTGTAAGTTGTAAAAAAGAGATTCCTCAGAGGAATCTGAAAGAACTTCCTCTTCCCTAGTCACTGTGTCAAGTAGGCTGAGGCCCAGGGTTCAGAAGAGGAGGAGAGGTGGAAAGTACAGTTGTGTACACTTAACATAAATGTAGATGTTCGAGTGTATTCACTGTTGCAGTCATCACATTTGGGTTATCTGCTTGCAGTAGCCCTCAGTCAGCCTGCTTATCAAACTCTTGGGTCCTGCGTCGGTTGTTGTCTTATCTTCCGTGACGTCAGGTAGTCAGGGGTATAACGCATGCAGCCGACGCCATTACATCATTTTTTTTTTTTGCCCAGATGTCAGGTGCCCCCCCTAATGGGAAGGAATTATATATATATATATATATATATATATATATATATGCAAGGTTATACTTCCAACAAAAAAGCATATAAACCAAAAAGCTTTTAAGCATGGTAAAGGAGAATAGAGGTATAGCCAAAAGAAGTCAGGGGGATGGAGGGAGAGTAATCAGGACTGCAAGAGTGAAAACACTCGAACATCTACATTTATGGTAAGTGTACACAAAGTACAGTTTTGTACCTACCATAAATGTAGATGTTCGAGTGCTAATACAGCTGCAGTAATCACAGATGGGTTTTCAGTCGTCAGGTGGTCCCTCGGTCGGCCGAATTCCAAAGTCTTGGTTCGGCGTCGGTTGTCGTCGCTTAGTCTTCTGACGTCAGTAAGGCCAGAGTATATAAGACACAGCCGACGCCATGTTCTTCAGTCTTTCTTGCCCCAGATGTCAGGTGCCCCCAAAAGGAAGGCAATACATAAATAAGGCTTATCTACATATGCAGGCAATGCAATGTAATGCAAAATCAGTGTAAGCAAGCAAATAAAACATAGCAGGATAACGCAGTCAGGTGGTATGAAGAGGTTGTTAGGCCCCATGCCTTTACCAAGTGGGGAAGGAGGGAGGGAAACCTGTACTGCAGCTGTATTAGCACTCGAACATCTACATTTATGGTAGGTACAAAACTGTACTATGTTCATCGTGCATACAGCTGCAGTAATCACAGATGGGTAGAGTCCCAAAGCTATGTATAGGGTGGTAGGTACTATGAGGAACTGGGTTGAGCCAGAATGCCCTGCAGAACAGCAGTGGCAAAGCCTGCTCTTGTTCTGGAGTATAAGGGTAGGTGGTAGTGTTTTGTGAAGGTATGTACAGAACTCCAAGTGGCTGCCTCCAAAATATCCTTAGTAGGAACGCCTCTGAGGAAGGCTGTAGAGGTGGCTGTGGCCCTGGTGGAGTGAGATCTGATACCAGTAGGGACAGATTTCCCATGATAGGAATAACAAAACCGTATGCAGTGGCCAATCCACTTGGAAATGGTCTGTTTGGTAACTGGTTTCCCTTGAGCCCCTACGGCATAGGACACAAAAAGTTGTTCTGATTTCCTGAAGGACTTTGTTCTGTCCAAATAATAACGTAGCTGCCTATGGATGGCTAAAGTGTGAAGCAGCCTCTCCCCTTTGTTTTGAGGGTTAGGATAAAAGGTAGGTAGGTGTATGGCTTGATTTAACGCTACCCTGGATACCACTTTTGGCATAAAAGATGGGTTGGTACGAAGGGAAACCCTGTCCTGATGGAAGATGAGGAAGGGCTGCACCGCCATGAGGGCCTGTAGTTCAGAAACCCTACGAGCTGAAGTGATGGCCAGAAGGAAAGCTGTTTTCCAGGACAAATGTTGCAGATCTGTTGAGGCAGCAGGTTCAAAGGGAGGCAATGTTAATTTTTCTAGTATGTAATTAAGGTCCCAGGCTGGTATTGGTTGCTTCCTTGGAGGTCTTATATTCTTAGCCCCTCTGAGGAACTGTCGTAAGAGTGGGTGGGAGAATAAAGGAGGATCCGTGTTGAATTCTGCAGAAATGGCTGAGGCATGTATTTTTATGGAAGAAAATGAAAGTCCACTGTTCAGCAGTTCAGCTAGGTACTGTAAAACCTGAGGCAAGTTCAATTTTCTAAGGTCCTGGCCTCTTTTCTCATTCCAACAGCAAAACCGCTTCCATTTTGCAGAGTAAGCTTTTCTAGTAGATGGCCTTCTGGCCTCCAAAATGACATCCTGCACCTCCTTGGAGAGTAGGGACTGTTGTGGTGTCAAGGAATTTTCCATGCAGCGAGGTTGAGTGTTTTCAGCTGACTGTGAAGAGTTTTGTAGCTGTTCTGAGTCAGTAGGAGAGGCATTAGAGGCAGGGACCAGGGAGGAGTATGTGTTAGGCTCCTCAGGAGTGGATACCAGTGTTGCCTTGGCCAATCTGGAGCAATCAGTATCATCCTCGGTTTGTCTGTTCTTGCTTTCAAAAGCACCTTGGGCAGAAGGGGCAGAGGTGGGAATGCATAAACTGTCCATGCTGTCCAACTGAATGAAAGGGCGTCCACTTTCCAGGCCTTTGGATGAAAGGTCCTTGAACAAAACTTTTCAGTTGATGGTTCCCGTGGGAGGCAAAAGATCTATGTCTGGCCTCCCCACGCTTGGATTATCTCTGTAAACACCTGAGGATGTAACTTCCATTCGTGTGGATCTGTCATATTTCTGCTTAGAGTGTCTGCCAGTGTGTTTTCCAGTCCTGGCAAGTACTGTGCTTGAAGTTCGATTTGTCTTTCCAGAGCCAAGTTCCAAAGAGTCATGGCTAGTCTGCACAAGGGGTATGAATGTGTTCCTCCTTGTTTGTTTATGTACCACATTACTGTGGTGTTGTCTGTTCTTATCAGTAATTGTCCTGGATGCAGGAAGTCCTTGAAAGCTGTAATTGCATTTATCACTGCTAGCATTTCTTTTTGATTGATGTGAAGGTGCTTTTCCTTTTGGGACCATCTGCCCTGAATGCACCTGTCCTTCATGTGTGCCCCCAGGCGTAATCTGAGGCGTCTGTGGTTATGACTTGTTTTGCTTGAGGCTTGCAGAATGGAAGGCCTGTGTTTACTTGACATGCTTGAGCCCAGCATAGAAATTCCTTTTGCAAACATGGAATTATTGGTATAATTGCTTCCAAACTGTGACTGTGTTGAGACCATAGATTTTTTAGGTACCATTGAAGTTTCCTCATATGCAGCTTTGCACATGGGATTAGAAGAATGCAAGATGCCATGAATCCCAGAGCCTGCAGGATTTTCCTTGCAGTAAGCCTGGTACTTTTTGCTAGTGTTTTGAAGTACTGAGATAGTTGCCCTTGTTTTTCTGGCGTAAGATATGCCATCTGGGTGTTTGTGTCCAAGTTGGCACCCAGGAAGGTTATTTTCTGAGATGGTGTTAGTCTTGATTTCTCCTTGTTGATGGTATATCCCAGAGAAAGCAGTAACCGTGTCACATAAGCCAGATGTTCCAGTAGTATGCGCTTGCTGTCCGCTTGGATCAGGCAGTCGTCCAGATAAGGGTAAATTTGTATCCCTTGAAGTCTGCAGTAGGCAATCACTGATGCCAGGCACTTTGTGAATACTCTGGGCAGTAGATAAGCCAAAGGGCAATGCAGAGAATTGATAGTGGATTGAACCTGCAAGAAATCTGAGGTATCTTCTGCAGCTTTGTCTGATTGGGACATGCAGGTATGCCTCCTTGAGGTCCAATGTTACCAGCCAAAACTCCTTGCCCAGCATGGGAAGAAGTTGCTGTAATGTGAGCATCTTGAATTTTGGCACAGTAGGAATGTGTTTAGGATGGATAAGTCCAAAATGGGTCTCCAGTCGGTTCCTTTCTTGGTACCAGAAAAGTCTTGAATAAAAACCTTGACCTTGTTGGAGTGTAGGTACCTTTTGTATAGCTCTCATGTTTAGGAGCTTTGAAATTTGCAGTTGTGCCTCTGCCCTTTGATTTTGTGGCAGGTTTGGCATGCCTCTCATTTTTGGAAGTGTGTGAAATTGAAATTTGTAGCCTCTGTTTATAATGTCCAGTATCCATTTGTCTGTTGTGACAATATGCCAATTGCTTGCAAATAATGCTAGTTTCCTCCCAAAGGTGCTGTCAGCTGAGACTTGCTTGGCATGGAAATGAGGGAGTCATTGGGTTTGCTTCCTGTATTGTTGTGCACTGTCTTCACCACCTCTTGGTGCTGGAGATTGCCATGGTCTGCCTCTATATGATCCTTGTGATTGCCCTCTGCCCCTTGTGCGTCTGTATCTGCCTCTTTGGGGCTTGTCAGTGGCTGGAAAGGACCAGTTTTTTGAAGGCCAATTTCTGCTAAAAGCGTGGTGGTTGGACCTGTAAGAAAGCCTTGACAGTTTGCATAGATTTGGCTTTTTCTTCCATTTTCCGTAGTATGTCCTCAGCATTAGTACCAAATAATACATCCTTTTGTAAAGGAGCATCAAGAAGTTTAGCTTTCACATGATCAGGTAAATTTTGTTCCCTAAGCCAGGCATGCCTGAGAATGACTGATCCTGTGGCAGCCGCTCTACTGGAAGCCTCTAGGGCATCATAACCACATTGTAAGGTGTGTTTACCCACTTGCTCCGCACTATGCATCATATCCCGTAACTCTTTTAAATCTGGTTGTTCAGGTTGAGACATTTTGTTCCTTAATTGTGATAACAGGTACTGTTGATATTTAATCATATGAAACTGACAGTTTAAAGCCCTCATGGCTAGGGTGGCCGAGGTATATACCTTTTTACCCCACCTTTCTAGAGATCTGGATTCCCTTTCTGCAGGGAGTGGATTCTTGGCAGTGGAGGCCTTTAATCCCTTGGGGCCTTGTGAAATGGTTTCAGGGTCAGCATTATGGCCTTTGTAGAGAAATTGGTGAGAGCTGGGTACTCTGTAATACCTATCAGGTTTTACTGGTGCAGGAGGCAGAGAAACAGGGTTAAGGCAAGCCTCCGAATAGACATCATCCAGTACATCCAAAACAGAGGGTATAGCCAGAGGTCTGTGCTGAGGTAACCAAAGAAATTCCCTAAGTCTTTTCTTGGAATCTGAAAAGTCTTGGCCTTCCCAATGGAAGTGTTCCCTCAAAGTGTGCAAGGTTTCCCCAAAAGAAAAATCCTCAGGAGGGGATACAGAAGGAATGGACTGTTCTGCATCCGAATCCTCAAAAGGGGAGTAAGAGTGTTCCTCTGCATCAGAATGTTCTGATAAAATGGATCCCTGATCAGAAGAGGGAGATTCTTCCTCCACTCTGGATCTCTTGTCAGGAGGGGCCTGAGAACCTCTGATAAGAGTAATTAAATCCTCAGCCATTTTAAGCATCTGTTTCTTAGGCATGGGTCCAGCAGATGGGCCCTGTGCAACAGGCCTCGTGGGATGCCTGGCTGCTTTGGATTTAGTAAAAGCCTTTATTGAAAAAGAAGATGAGGGCCTAAATACACCATGGGTGGAGGTGGACCTGTCCACATTAGTAGGCTCGACATTAGCAGGGGCTTCGGTTGTAGTCTGGGAAAGGACCGAGGACCCAGCGGTCTCGGGTACAGAGAACACCGCCAAAGGAGTGTCGTCGGTAGTCAGGGACTGCAAAGGCGTCTCGCTGAGAACCGGACCACGTGTAGCCTGTTTTGGCGTGGTGTCGGCGGGGACCGCGGGTCTCGCGTGTCGGTCCTTTTCCTTGCGTTTTTTGGACGAAACGGTAGCCGGAGTGTCCGACGACATCTTATAATCAAAAGCTTTACCAAAGTAGTGTTGGGCGAACTCCGCCCGACGCTTGATAGTGCGTTTATTGAAGGTAGCGCAAAAGCGACAGCCCGAGACGTCGTGGTCTGGGCCCAAACAAGGTATGCAACGGGAATGGAAATCCTTATGTGGTATTTGCTTCCCACAAGAAATACAATTATTAACTTTTTCTGACATTGGTCTGAGGCAAGAAAAGTTTCCCCAACGGGGTACTTAGCTTTAAAGAAGACTTCGGTTCCTATTTTTTTTCGTAATTCAGGAGCTGGCCGACCGGCACTTGCGAACTGCTTCTGCTTCGGGCACTGCGCGGCAAAAAAGACTGAAGAACATGGCGTCGGCTGTGTCTTATATACTCTGGCCTTACTGACGTCAGAAGAGTAAGCGACGACAACCTACGCCGGACCAAGACTTTGGAATTCGGCCGACCGAGGGACCGCCTGACGGCTGAAAACCCATCTGTAATTACTGCAGCTGTATGCACGATGAACATCGACTAGCTTTAACAGAAGCGTTGTCGGCAGGTTTGGACCTGTGCGGTCTGTCTCTGCATTTATCTTTACATTTTTTCGGAAGATCTGCTGTCGTCTGACTTACCAAAGCCATATCGGAATTCGAGGACTGTAAGCAAAAATATCTAGCTACAATAAGGGCCCGACAACGTATACTTCTGGCGCTGAACAAAGCACAAAAGCGACAGTGTGGACGTCGTGGTCTGGGCCTAAGCAAATGATGCAATTAGAATGAAAGTCTCGGTGTGGTATTTGCTTTCCACAGGCGAGACAATAGTTAACTTTTTCTGACATCGGTTAGTGCAAGAAAAAAGGATCCCCCAATGGGGTACTTTGCTTTAGAAGACTTCAGCTTCAATTCCGAAGACGAAACTCAGGTAGCGGCAGACTGGCACTCCTACGAACTGCTTCTGCTTTGGGCTCAGAGTCAAGAAAGACTGACGTAATGGCATTGTCTGCCTTACTTTATACTACTGACGACCTGATGTCAGTCCTGAAGCAACAGCAACCAACACAGAAATACTAAGCCTCTGGTATTCGGGACGGCCGAAAGCTACCCTGGCAGGGATAACCCTAAATGTGATGACTGCAACAGTGAAACACAAAGAACATCTACCTTGGCAAATCCTGCTCTGGATCTGGAGATGCCATCCAGCTTGTAATGTTTGGTAAAGATGTGGACAGAAGACCATGTAGCTGTCTCCATGACGTAAGCAGTGTCCAACCCCTTGAAAAAGGCTCCAGATGAAGTAAAAGCTTTAGTGAAATGAGCTTTCACTGAGGAAGAAAGAGTTTTACCATGGAAAACACAGAAAGAAATGGCCTTTGAAATCCATGAAGAAATAATCTGTTTTCACACAGCCTTTCCCAGTGCCCCGTGGTTAAAGGAAACAAAAAGCTGCCCTGACTTCCTAAAAGACTTGGTTTTATCCAAATAAAATCTGAGTTGTCTATGCACATCCAAGGTATGCAATACCCTTTCACTGGAATTTTGAAGCAAGGGAAAGAAGATAGGAAAATTAGTAGATCTGGTTAAGGGACAAATCACAACCTTGGGTATGAAAGATAGGTTAGTACACAGCGATACCCTATCTTTGCGTAACATGAGAAAAGTTCGAGATACCATTAAAGCCTGGAGTTCACTGACTCTCCTAAGCAGAAGTGATGGCCACAAGCAGCACAGTCTTCCAAGTGCAATGGTTTAAAGAGGCTGTGATGGCAGTCTCAAAGGGGGCTTGGTTAAGTTTTTCCAGAACAAAATTCAAATCCCAGGGTGGAGAAACAAGTTTCCTGGGAGGTCTGATATGAAGGACGCCTTTAAGAAAAAGCTTAACCTCTAGCCTAGATGCCAAGGGAGGGGAAGAGGCAGATATGCAGAAATGGTAGATAACTGGGCTTTTACAGAAGAATAAGCAAAGTCTGGCCGTAAGCAGCTCTCACACAAAAGACAAAATAGAGGAATATCCACTGAAAATTGACCTTGCTCTTTCTTTATACACCAGATGGAGAACCTCTTCCATCTGGACAAGTAGGATCTCCTAGTATTAGGTTTCCTAGCCTCCTGCAGGACTAGAAGCACGCCCTCAGAGAAAAGGTGTTGAAAAACGATCAGAAGCCCATCACCCAAAGAGATAGGTTCAGGGTTGTTAGGTGTGGGTGAATGAGTGATCCCTTGTCTTGTGTGAGAAGGTCCTATCCTGTGAGGTAACTTATGATGATTGCCCTTGGCTAAATGCAGAAGAAGAGGGAACCAATGTTGTCTTGGCTAAAAGTGAGTCACCAACAAGACTGTTGGCTTGTCCTGCTGAATCTTCAATAAAGGGGGGATGCATAAAGAAACATCCCCTTCCAAGATACTGAAACGGCGTCCACCTTCCATACCCAGAGGGCCTAGGACTCTGGCAAAAAATTGTGGAAGTTGTCTATTCAGAGAGGAGGCAAAAGTCTATTTGAGGTGTACCCCACCAGTGGAAAATGTCCGGAAACACATCCCTGTGGAGCATCCGTTCGTGGACTGAGTCATGGACCTGCTTAGAGTGTCTTCCAGAACATTTTGAGCTGAAGGAATGTAGACTGCTTGTAAGGTGACTTTTGATTGGGAAGCAACCTCCAAAGCCTGAAGAGCCAACTTGCAAAGCAGGTAAGATTTTGGTATGTGAACAAACAGGGGAACAAAGGACGGTGGTGTTGCCTGTGAACAGCTTCAGGAGGCCTGGGCAAAGAGAAGAATGGAAAGCTTGAAGAGCAAAAATCAAAGCCCTCATTTCTTTGATGTTTATGTGTTCCTGCCCTATAGAGGGGTACCAGAGACCCTGGATCTCCAGATTTCCCAAGGTTGCTCCCCACCCCAGGTCGGAGGCATCTGTGAACAGCTCTTGCACTGGAAGAGGAGGCTGCAGAGGGAGACCTGGGTTCAGTGAAATGGTGAAGCCACCACTGCAGTTCTTTGTTTAGACTAGGAAGAAAAGGAAGAACAAAATCCAGGGGAAGTGCATGCTGGGAGTAGAGAGATTTCTGATAACACTGGAATTTCCTCATGTGGAATTTGGCCAAGGATAGCATGGGAATAATGTATGCCACAAATCCCAGAAGTCTAAGAAACTCCTTGGCTGTCAAAGAAGTGAGTGGTAGGAGTAGCTGAAAGTAGGCTAGAAGAGACTGCACTTTCTGAAGGGGCAGAAATGCCATCATGCCTTCTGATCTTATCCTGCACCCCAAGAGGACATGGCCCTGAGAAGGAGTGAGGGAGGATTTCTTGTAACTGACAGTGAACCCCAGGCTTAAAAGCAAGCTGATGGCTGTCTGGAGATTCTCCAGCAGAATTTCTGGATGAGATGCTTGAATGGTAAGGATGAACATGTATTCCTTTGAAGTCTGCAAAAGGCAATAACAGCAGCCAAGCATTTTGTGAATACCCTTGGGAATGTGGAGAGTCCAAAGGGCAAAGTACAGAACTGAAAATGAAAAGAAGCAACAGAAAAATTAAGTATTTCCTGAAAAGGGGATGAATGGAGATATGAAGACACGCATAGTTGATGTCCAGAGACACCAGAAAGGCCTGAGCCATTAAAAGTGGGAACAAGGTTTGGAGGGAGAGCATGCGGCAGGTGGGAACCTGTAAAAAGAGGTTGAGGTGAGACATGTCTAGGATAGGTCTCCATTAGCCATCTTTCCTGGGAACTAGAAACATCCTGAGTAAAAAAAACTCTGTCTTTGCTGGGAAGGGACTTCCTGAATGGTTCCCTGTGAAATCATGTCCTGAAGTACCTACAGGAAAAGAGGAAGCTGGTCTTGAGGGGGGGTTGAAGTTTACGCATGAAGGGTGGAATGGTTTTCCAAACCATGTAATATCTGTTTTTGACAAAGGAAAGCGCCCATTTGTCTGCAGCAATGTTTGTCCAAGCAGAAAGGAAGAGGGGGTGGGGTTGGAAAAGAGGAATATTTGTAGGAATGGGCAGGTAAGTCACAGACCACCTGGTTTGCCAGGAAAGGGGGGGGCTTTTGTGCAGTGGCAGGCTGAGTCATGGAAGAGCCTTTTTTGCGTGGTCCTTTCTTGGAAGTGGATGTCAGGGTATGGGACTCTTTCCTCACAAAATGTGCCTTGGAAGGATAATTCCTGTGATACTTAGGAACTGGGGACACAAAAATATGCTAAAGTTTCCGTAACTCCTTCCCTTTTTCTTAAAGATATTTGAAAAGGGTAGCAGCATTAGCTCTAAAGAGGACAGAATTATCAAGAGGAGCATCCATAACTTTTGTCTTGATATCATCAGACAAGGACTAATCTCAACTAAGAATATCTTCTTAGGACCTAGCCAGATGCAGCAGATCTAGCAAATGCTTTAGCTGCATAATAGTTGCACTTTACTGAATGACATGTCACTTGGGAAGAGGGTCTCAAGAGGGAGCAAAGTTGAACCTAAACTGCAGAGTCTGGAAGGCCTGACAGCAGCTGTGAAGCCTGAGAGAGCAAGACCAAAACATAGTTGGACATATGTGTTTGACAATTAATGGCCCTGAAGGCCTGTGTAGATTACGTGTAGACTTTTTTACCCAGTCACTCCATCTTACTGTCTTATCAGATGGAAGTATTGCAGTGGAATGCAAAAATTGTGAAGGACTATCAGCAGTTACTGAGACAGCAGCAGGATCTGCAGGAGAACATTTAAAATAAATTTACTATTCTCTGACACCTTGTAAAACTTATCTGGCCTTTTAAAGTCTAGAGGTTGAGAGCCTGGTGCCTTGGACGCTGACATGAAGGCATCCAAAAAGGCAGCCAATACAGGGGGTATAGCAGAAGGGGAGTCTTTCTGTAAGAGATAATAGGTTCATAGGTTAATACTAGGCTATCTGCCCTAGGGCATTTATAAGCCTAGCCAGAGTGTGTTTGGCTTTCGCCATCCTTTTAGATTAATTGACTGCGCCTCTGTATAGTAGGTCACAGAAGGTAGCCCTTTTAAGGTTAGTTTACTGTACCTCTGTCAAGCAGGGACACAGAAGAGATCCCAGGGTAAACTTACGATCGCCCATCCACTCGTCAAGATTTCTCCTGAAGAGGGTCAAGTGAGGGGCTCTGCCAAACATGGATTGGGATTTTGTTCCAGAATGAGGGGAGCCTTTGGGATATGAATCTGTCCCTCCAGCATGTCCTATTTATTTCTGTGCTGAGGTTCAAGTCCCTGGAGCGTGTAGCTCTAAGGGATTTGGATTTCCTGAGGTGAAGCATGTCCATTAATTCTGGGTTGGACATGGCTTTATACGTCAGACACAGATCACCTCTGAGTAGGCGGTACGCAACTGAGTAGAGCTTGAGTTTCTTTAGCCGGACTGCATAGGGCATCTGTTTGAGCCCCTTGATCCTCTTGGTGAGATACTTTTGGGGTCTTTCCAGTTGCTGAAGGTGTTTGGTAAGGTACATCCCAAACGGGGCACTGTACTCAATTATGGGCCTGATAAGTGATGAGTAGAGGGGCACAATGACCTCTCAATCTAGATATGAACCCTTTTGTGATAAGGTGGGCTATATAGAAGGTCTTTCTAACCACTTTGGCAACGTGATTGTCAAAGGAGAGATTGCTATCTACTTGGGTCCCCAAGTCCCTAATTACTTCTTCCGTACTTAATGGATTACCACCTATGTGGTAATTTGTGGGCACTTTGTTTTTCTCAAAGGGGATGACTATGCACGTTTTGGCATTTAGCTTTAGGCCATGGCTCTCGCACCAGTTATCAGTCTCTGTGAGACCCTTTTGGAGGATGCTTGTGTCAGCCGGAGAGTCGATTACAGCACCCAGTTTGCAGTCATCTGTGAACTTGGTCAGCCATAGTCCACCCGTGTTAGCCTGTACCTCGGAGAAATATATAGCGTACAAGAGAGGTCCCAGGACTGAGCCTTCTGGGACACCACTTGTAACTGGTTTAGAGTCTGACATGGCACCTGCTATTTTGACCATGTGGGGTCTACCTCTGAGGCAGTTTGCAACCCATCTTGTGACATAGGGGTTGATATTTAAGCTGGTGAGCTTATTTATGATGCCCGAGTGGGGTACTGTGTCGAAGGCTTTTGCGAGGTCCAGGTAGGCTGTGTGGACTACCTTCCCTTCATCTATGGCTTTGGTAACTGTTTCAAAGAAGTCGACCAGGTTCAAGAGGCAAGATCTGCCTTTAACGAAGCCGAACTGGGTAGGATCCAGTGTCTGGAGGTTCCCAATGTCTTTGTTTATGATTTCCATGATGATACGCTCCATAGCTTTGCAGACCAGGCTAGTCAGGCTTATAGGGCGATAGTTTCCGGGGTCTGTTGTGGCACCACCTTTGTGGAGTGGGACCACTGTTGCTGTACGCCATTCCTTGGGTACATATCCTGTAGTAAGGCTGAGATTGAACAGTGACTTTATATGAGGGTTTAGTTCTTCTTGGAGCTCATGTAAGACGCAGCCCGGGACACCGTCTGGTCCCACTGATGCTGTGTATTTTTGCTTTGGAGAGGGCAGCTCTCACCTTTGCATCTGTGATCTCAGGAAGGCTACACTCTGTTGGGATAGACATTTGCTCTTTTGGGGGGAAGGGGGGGGGGGGAGTTTGCACTGAACCTTTCTGCCAGGATGTTGGCAATGTCTGTGGGTTCAGTGCATTTTTTTGTCATTTTGCACCAACTCAGAGCATATCTGGGAGTTGCCTCCCAGGTTTCTGACATAACTAAAGGCGGCCTTGTGATCATCTTTAGTGTCTTGTGCAATTTTTCTTTCGAAGCTGGCCTTAGATGATTTTATGAGGGATCGTAGTTTCTTGCTATTTCTGATCAGTGACACCTTCCCTTTTTGGGACTTTGCTCTATCATGTAGTAGCTTTCTCCTTCTGTTGTATAGCTTATTTATGGCCGGGGTCCACCAGACAGGTCTCCTGCCTTTGGAGGAGTGAGTCTTGGTTTTATTTGGGATAGCATGCTCCATGCAATCCTGTAGGTGTCCATAGAATGCTTTTGTAAAGGATTCTGCATTTTGGGCCGTATTTTCCACTAGCCCGGGAGCTTTGAAGGATTCCACCACAGTTTTGAGAAGTGTGAAGTTTGATTTTGAGAAGTTCTTCACCGTGGTTTTCTTGGCTAGGGGTGGGGACAGAATTAATACCTCTTCTGTACCTCTGAGACTTGGGAGCAGTCCAATTTAAAAAGTCGCTTATCCTACAAATAGTTTCTCCAAAAGAGATGTCCTCCTTAATAGAGTCAGTACCATTTGACTCTTTGTCAGGGGAAGCATAACCCAAAGGAGAAGCTATCTGGGTAGAATAGGCCAGAGACTCATCTGAAGTGGAAAGTTCTTCTTCAGAAGGCTCCTGCTCCAAATTAGAGCTCGAGACAGAAGTAGGAGATGCTGGAGGGAGAGAAACAGCAGGGGTAGGTCTCAAAGTCATAAAGGCATTGAGAATTCCCGGAGAAAAGGCCTGCCAATCGGGCGTAAGGTCTTGTGGATGTGACACATGCTTAAGCTTTCTTTTCCTTTTAAGAGGAAGATCTGCCTTAGGCTGAGAAGAAGGGACCAAATTAGGCCTACCCTCTCCCACAGGCGTCAAGAGTCTCTTCACTGGCTACGTAAAGAGAAGTACTTCGTTGGGCATCACAAGAGATGAGCTATGGTTCCCCTTATCATCCTGACCAGATGTCTGCGAGACCTCTGTGGACATGCTAATGGCAACTTCCTTAGCAACCTCTGAAGTGGTACCAGCTGCAGGAAAAGAGCCAGCAACCACATGGACCTCTGGGCCTTCATCAGCCTCAAGAGGGATGTCCATATTCAAATGTGCAGCCAAAGATTAGGGCCTAACTTTTTTGACCTTCTTCTTCAGAGGCTCACAGGACGGACCTGACATACCCTCTATAGCAAGCGCTAGCTTCTTAAGTCTCTGAATCTCCAGATAAATATTAAAGGTAGAAAGACAACTGCAGAGCACCTTAGGGGCAAACATCTGAAAAATCGTGCATGCTTTGTAATCGTATGCAGACTCTAGACAGAACAGACACTGGTCATGATTATCTTTGTGTGGAATCTCTCTTCCACAATGGCACTTGCCTTTCCTGGATGACATAAACCTCAAAAAACATGCAGTAGCAATAAGTGAAGACAAGAAAAATCCCCAACGGGACACTTATCTGAAAACAGCACTCTGTGATCAGATGAACAAGAGAAGATGCCGTTCAGACTGGCGGCAGAGGAGTTCTAAGGATGGTACATACGCATGTCACTTTTATGGCCTATGCTCCCTGCTGGCTTCGTGCAACATCCCACATATCTTGCAGTAGTAAGTCTTTTGCATACTGGCCAGACATTCAGGTCGCCTAGGGAGAAAATCCCTCATGTTATGAATACTGCAACATGGGAACAGAAGGACATCAGCTTCAACCCCGTACCAGAAAATGTTGAGGAAAAAAAAACTAACATTTTTTCCAAAGTACTCCCATCCCTTCCAATAAGTTTTAACAAAACTCCAAATCTAGTCTTTTAAGTCATTCTAAGTTGAAAACCTTATTACGTAATGTATTTAAGTCCCCAGGGCTCTTACAGTATTATCTATCCCTGACAAAGCTTTGTGCCAGACTTTCCATTTATGCTCAAGTCTACTGCTGGGATAATCTTTTAAAATCTTTTCCTTAGCTGTCTTAATTCCTCCTAACAAAGCTTTCACCTCAAATATGCTTGGAATCTGAGTAGCTTTCCATTTTCTAGTTATTTTTTTTTTTTTTTGCCATCAACTCGCCAAGTGTTAAAATGGACCTCTGTCCCCCGGTCATCTCTGTACGAGTTTATCCAAGCAAAATTTCTG